>NC_088235.1:35014142-35021642 GCF_036934945.1 Oncorhynchus masou masou
AGGGAGAGAGAGATACTTTGCTTCCCAACTCCACTTCTCCCCACAGGAGAGGATTGAGGGAGGAAGGAGAGAGGGGTAAGGGGGAGGGAGAGAAACACTGTGTGCTATAAGACAGATGTGGCGTGTTCTACCTGCAGTGTAATTAACATGCAATTTACACTAATTAAAAGGCAAATTATGCGAAGTGAGGCCTCTGTAGATTGCTCCTTAGTGTGTGCGGGGAGGGAGGAGAGGGATGGGAATATGAGTGTAGGTGATAAGGAAAGAAGGGAGGAGAGGGGGAGCAGGAGGAGGGATATGAGTGTTAAGGAGATGAGGAAAGAAGGGAGGAGAGGGGGAGCAGGGGGAGGGATATGAGTGTTAAGGTGATGAGGAAAGAAGGGAGGAGAGGGGGAGCAGGGGGAGGGATAGGAGTGTTAAGGAGATGAGGAAAGAAGGGAGGAGAGGGGGAGCAGGGGGAGGGATATGAGTGTTAAGGTGATGAGGAAAGAATGGAGGAGAGGGGGAGCAGGGGGAGGGATATGAGTGTTAAGGAGATGAGGAAAGAAGGGAGGAGAGGGGGAGCAGGCAGAGGGATATGAGTGTTAAGGTGATGAGGAAAGAAGGGAGGAGAGGGGGAGCAGGCGGAGGGATATGAGCGTTAAGGTGATGAGGAAAGAAGGGAGGAGAGGGGGAGCAGGGGGAGGGATATGAGTGTTAAGGTGATGAGGAAAGAAGGGAGGAAAGGAGGAGCAGGGGGATTGACATGCATGCACAAGGGCGGAGTCGTATTTTGGGGGGCAGCGTTCACTTTTGTCCTCATTGTCAAAGCGTTCCACTGTGCGAGGAAGTCTGCCTTGTGTATATCCACTAGTGGACTTGGGAAGGCAGAGTAGCTTACAAAGCAAGAGGGGCTGAGGCTTTGACTCTAACTAGCGACGACATTTGTACTACCAGATCCAGTGTTATTACAGTTATATTACAGCCTTTTTGTTTACTAATGTATTCTATGCTTTTCGCCGCTACTTTTTGCCACAGAAGCAAACATCTATATGAATTGCAATTGCTGGAGCTTCGACAGCAAGCGTTTGAACTGTCCTTACTATTCAGGAAGAGAAAGGCAAGAAAAGGACTGAGAAAATGGCAAGTTTGTCCACTGAACACTACAAGTGGGGAAGATGAAGAATCCATGTCTCTTGTCCAACCTGTGCGAAGCATTATTTTTTGGGGATGTCGGTTGCCAGATTTGATGACTTGCTTCAGCAGCGTCGGAAATGTCCATTTTGTGCAGGAGTTCAGGCAGCGAGTACTAAGGGCTTTTTCTGGTCCTGACGGCACTCTGTGATGCGAAGTACCGCCTCACCATGATCGACGTGGGTGCATATGGTTGGGAGGGAGATGCTGCTTCCAAGGCCAGAGTGCTTGCCAGGGGCCCAAACATGAGCCCATATGTCTTCGCTGGAAACGAGGCCTTCCCTCGGAGGGGAAACCTGATGTGACCATATCCAGGTAAGATACGCTCAGTACATGTGAATATACATATGATGGGAAAATTATACCAATATAGACATTGTAATTGTATGCCTCACATAAACGTGATCTGGCATCCCAGTAAGAGGATGGGGGCCTACAGTGGGGAGAACAAATATTTAAAACACTGCTGATTTTCAGGTTTTCCTACTCACAAAGCATGTAGAGGTCTGTAATTTGTATCATAGGTACACTTCAACTGTGAGAGACGGAGTCTAAAACAAAAATCCAGAAAATCACATTGTATGATTTTTAAGTAATTCATTTGCATTTTATTGCATGACATAAGTATTTGATCATCTACCAACCAGTAAGAATTCCGGCTCTCACAGACCTGTTAGTTTTTCTTTAAGAAGCCCTCCTGTTCTCCACTCATCACCTGTATTAACTTCACCTGTTTGAACTCGTTACCTGTATAAAAGACAGCTGTCCACACACTCAATCAAACAGACTCCAACCTCTCCACAATGGCCAAGACCAGAGAGCTGTGTAAGGACATCAGGGATAAAATTGTAGATCTGCACAAGGCTGGGATGGGTTACAGGACAATAGGCAAGCAACTTGGTGACAAGGCAACAACTGTTGGCACAATTATTAGAAAATGGAAGAAGTTCAAGATGATGGTCAATCACCCTCGGTCTGGGGCTCCATGCAAAATCTCACCTTGTGGGGCATCAATGATCATGAGGAAGGTGAGTGATCAGCCCAGAACTACACAGCAGTACCTGGTCAATGACCTGAAGAGAGCTGGGACCACAGTCTCAAAGAAAACCATTAGTAACACACTATGCCGTCATGGATTAAAATCCTGCCGAACACGCAAGGTCCCCCTGCTCAAGCCAGCGCATGTCCAGGCCCGTCTGAAGTTTGCCAAAGACCATCTGGATGATCCAGAGGTGGAATGGGAGAAGGTCATGTGGTCTGATGAGACAAAAATAGAGCTTTTTGGTCTAAACTCCATTCGCCGTGTTTGGAGGAAGGATGAGTACAACCCCAAGAACATCCATCTCAACCGTGAGGCATTTCTGCAAAGGGGACAGGACGACTGCACCGTATTGAGGGGAGGATGGATGGGGCCATGTATCGCGAGATCTTGGCCAAAAACCTCCTTCCCTCAGTAAGAGCATTGAAGATGGGTCGTGGCTGGGTCTTCCAGCATGACAACGACCCGAAACACACAGCCAGGGCAACTAAGGAGTGGCTCCGTAAAAAGCATCTCAAGGTGCTGGAT
Organism: Oncorhynchus masou masou; assembly: GCF_036934945.1. NCBI lineage: Eukaryota > Metazoa > Chordata > Actinopteri > Salmoniformes > Salmonidae > Oncorhynchus > Oncorhynchus masou. The sequence goes on from NC_088235.1 coordinate 35,016,883, forward strand.
TGGCATAGCCAGTCTCCAGACCTGAACCCAATAGAAAGTCTTTGGTGGGAGCTGAAAGTCTGTATTGCCCAGTGACAGCCCCGAAACCTGAAGGATTTAGAGAAGGTCTGTATGGAGGAGTGGGCCAAAATCCCTGCTGCAGTGTGTGCAAACCTGGTCAAGAACTACAGGAAACGTATGATCTCTGTAATTGCAAGGTTTTTGTACCAAATATTAAGTTCTGCTTTTCTGATGTATCAAATACTTATGTCATGCAATAAAATGCAAATTAATTGATTCAAAATCATACAATGTGATTTTCTGGATTTTTGTTTTAGATTCCGTCTCTCACAGTTGAAGTGTAGCTATGATAAAAATTACAGACCTCTACATGCTTTGTAAGTAGGAAAAGCTGCAAAATCGGCAGTGTATCAAATACTTGTTCTCCCCACTGTATGTCCAGAACATAGTCTACACAGTTGTTGCAGAACACGTGATAACCTTCATGTTCCTTTCTGGTGCTAATGGAAATGTTTATTTTATTCAAAGGTTTTCGAGAACAGCTTTGGGATGGAGGATCCTGGGACGAGTCCGTGAGGTTGCCCCAGAGAAAGTTGTGAAGGCCGATTGCCTTTGCACCATAGACACTGACAACACAGAGTCATCGACAGTACATCCACCCCACGTTTGTTGACCACTCCACACCCACTGGGGACCTGCGTTCAGGAGAGTTGTGACAGGTGGCACCGGCTTCCTGGCCAGAGTAAACAGAGACAGGGCAGCCAGAGTTGCTATAGACCTCAAGGACTACTTCCTCACACCAGCCGGTCGAGTGTCTTTCCAGGATGCTGCTCTCACGCGTGGCAACCTACAGTAAATGTTGGAGTGCTGTTTGGAAAACATGTGCGCACATACAGTGCCTTCAGAAAGTATTCACACACCTTGACTTTTTCCACATGTTGTTGTGCTCCAGCCTGAATTGATAAAATAGAGAATATGGCCTACACACAATATCCCATCATGTCAAAGTGGAATCCAGTTTTTCAAAATGTTTACAAATTAATAAGTATTCAACCCCTTTGTTATGGCAAGCCTAAATAAATCGAGGAGTAAAAATGTGCTTAACAAGTCACATAATAAGTTATGTGCAATACTCATCACTCTGTGTACAATAATATTTTTTGACATGATTTTTGAATGACTACCTCCTCTCTGTACCCCACACATACAATTATCTGTAAGGTCCCTGAGTCGAGCAGTGAATTTCAAACAAAGATTCAACCGCAAAAACCAGGAAGGTTTTTGATTGGTAGATGGGTCAAAATAAAATAAAAAGCAGACACTGAATATAATTATGGGCATGGTGAAGTTATTAATTACACTTTGGATGGTGTATCAATACACCTAGTCACTACAAAGATACAGGCGTCCTTCCTAACTCAGTTGCCTGAGAGGAAGGAAACCGCTAAGTGATTTCAAGATTAGACCAATGGTGACTTTAAAACAGATAAAGAGTGTAATGGCTGTGATAGGAGGAATCAACTGAGGATGGATCAACAACATTGTAGTTACTTCACAATAATAATCTAATTGACAGAGTGAAAATAAGGAAGCCTGTACAGAATAAAAATATTCCAAAACATGCATCCTGTTTGAAACAAGGCACTAAGGTAATACTGCAAAAAAAATGGACAAAGCAATTAACCTTTTGTCCTGAATACAAAGGGCTATGTTTGTGGCAAATCGAATATTACACATTACTGAGTACCACTCTCCATATTTTCAAGCATAGTGTTGGCTGCATTGTTATGGGTATGCTTGTAATCATCAAGGACTGCAGAGTTTTTCAGGATAAAAAATAAACGGAATACAGCTAAGCACAGGCAAAATCCTAGAAAACCTGGTTCAGTCGGCTTTCCACCAGAAACTGGGAGATGAATTCACCTTTCAGTAGGAGAATAACCTAAAACACTTAAGTCAAATATACACTGGAGTTGCTTACCAAGAAAGAAAATGGTCCTGATTGGCCGAGTTAAAGTTTTGACTTAAATCTGCTTGGAAATCTATAGCAAAACCTGAAAATGGTTCTCTAGCAATGATCAACAAGCAATTTGACAGAGTATTTAGAAAATAGTAATGAGCAAATGTTGCACAATCCAGGTGTGGAAAGCTCTTAGAGACTAACCTGGAAATACTCACTGCCAAAGGTAATTCTAACATGTATTAACTCAGGGGGTTGAATACCTATTGAATCTAGATGTTAGAGTATTTTGTGTAGATCGTTGACAAATAATGACATTTAAATCTATTTGAATCCCACTTTGTAACACAATAAAACGTGGGAAAGTCCAGAGGTGTGAATACTTTCTGAAGTTACTGGTTGATGACAGTTTATATGTCATGTTGTGAGCTTCACACTTGGTTTTAACTGTTTGGATTATGCTGTTTGGACACTTTACAAATCACAATAAAGACATAATAACAGTCACTTCATCCTTGTGTTGTTATTTTTGTCATACATCTGTTGAATGGTAGACCCTGAAGACATTTACCTGACGTGTCATGTGTGGTGGCCTTTCATTGAGGACATTCCTGCTATAATACACGGCTGGTACCTGGGTGAGGATGGGTGTCCAGTTGTAGACAATAAAGACACCCCAAGACGTTAACCTCATCTGTATAACTCAAAGTTTACTGCGTGACTGATTCAGAACAGTAATATTTTCTGCTAGAGGTACAGCTGACCAGACGAAGACATTTGCAGACCTTTTAGATATTGATTTAAAACATTGTAAAACACAGGGTGCCGATAAGGAGATCATTTTTTTAAGAAGACTGTGCTCTCAAAAGGGGAAATAGGAGGAAAAAAACACAAAGTAAACCACAGTAAATGACCTACCACCTTAACATGTGGTTCAGAAAATAACTAAGTATAAAAATAAATAAAATTCTACACTAAATTACCTACCAACTTAACGTGTAAATGAGAAAATAACAAAATATATTTAAAAAGCTGTAAATTACCTACCAAGTGAATGAGAAGAAAAAAAAGTAAAAATAAATAAAAAAAAACAGTAATGATCTACCACCTTAACATGTGAATGAGAAAATAACAAAATATATATTTTTTAAATAAAGTAAATTACCCAGTAAAAAAGTTATTCAGAAAACATGTTAACATACATCTCTACAAATGTGTTTAAAACACCTGTTTTGGGGGTGAGATGGAGGGCTCTGTCTAATTTGAGAGAGGACAGAGAGGACACACATCACTGATTGATGGTAAAAGTTTAAATAAAGAATGAACGTACATCGGATACATTGATCAGGAGGAATAGCATGACGTCGTAGACAGCCGTTGATCAGGAGCATGACGTCGTAGACAGCCGTTGATCAGGAGCATGACGTCGTAGACAGCCTTTGATCAGGAGCATGACGACTTAGACAGCCTTTGATCAGGAGCATGACGTCATAGACAGCCTTTGATCAGGAGCATGACGTCGTAGACAGCCTTTGATCAGGAGCATGACGTCGTAGACAGCCTTTGATCAGGAGCATGACGTCGTAGACAGCCTTTGATCAGGAGCATGACGTCGTAGACAGCCTTTGATCAGGAGCATGACGTCGTAGACAGCCGTTGATCAGGAGCATGACGTCATAGACAGCCTTTGATCAGGAGCATGACGTCGTAGACAGCCTTTGATCAGGAGCATGACGTCGTAGACAGCCTTTGATCAGGAGCATGACGTCGTAGACAGCCTTTGATCAGGAGCATGACGTCGTAGACAGGCTTTGATCAGGAGCATGACGTCGTAGACAGCCTTTGATCAGGAGAGACAGGCTTTGATCAGGAGCATGGCGTCGTAGACAGCCTTTGATCAGGAGCATGGCGTCGTAGACAGCCTTTGATCAGGAGCATGACGTCGTAGACAGCCTTTGATCAGGAGCATGACGTCGTAGACAGCCTTTGATCAGGAGCATGACGTCGTAGACAGGCTTTGATCAGGAGCATGACGTCGTAGACAGCCTTTGATCAGGAGCATGACGTCGTAGACAGCCTTTGATCAGGAGCATGACGTCGTAGACAGCCTTTGATCAGGAGCATGACGTCGTAGACAGCCTTTGATCAGGAGCATGACGTCGTAGACAGCCTTTGATAGACATTGCTGATGTTTCTCTAACTCCTCTTTAGCTCATCAACCTGCTGAATAATATCAGTGTCTAAAGGATCCTCAGCTGTTTTTTATTTTCTAAATATTTTTTTCACCTTTATTTAACCAGGTAGGCTAGTTGAGAACAAGTTCTCATTTACAACTGCGACCTGGCCAAGATAAAGCAAAGCAGTGCGACAAAAACAACAACACAGTGTTACACATGGAATAAACAAACGTACACAATAGAAAAAATAGAAAAAAATAACAAAAAATTGGTATACAGTGTGTGCAAATGAAGTAAGGAGGTAATGCAATAAATAGGCCAATAGTGGCGAAGTAATTACAAATTAGCAATTAACACTGGAGTGATATATGTGCAGATGAGGATATGCAATTAGAAATACTGGTTTGCAAAAGAGCAGAAAAACAAAAAGAAATATGGGGATGAGGTAGTTAGTTGGTTGGATGGGCTATTTACAGATGGGCTGTGTACAGCTGCAGCAATCGGTACGCTGCTCTGACAGATGACTCTTAAAGTTAGTAAAGGAGATATAAGTCTCCAAATTCAGTGATATTTGCAATTCGTTCCTGTCATTGGCAGCAGAGAACTAGAAGGAAAGGCGGCCG
>NC_088235.1:35026642-35066642 GCF_036934945.1 Oncorhynchus masou masou
CTCTCTAACTAATTGTAATATATGCTGTAGTCTAGAGCTTTTTAGTTTGTTATATCTGTGTCCACTCCTCCCAGACAGCTTTCCTAATCTCCTGTGCCACATACAAATGCCAGGAGAGCAGAGAGAATAGCAAATACATGACCCCTCCGACCTGACCCTCACACTAACCTACAGTATGACTACTATATTAACACACTCTTAGGCTATGTCCCAAATGGCACCCTTTCCCCTATATAGTTTACTACTTTTCACCTGAGCCATAGGGCTCTGGTCAAAAGTAATGCACTATGTAGGGTATAGGGTGCCATTCTGGATGCTATCTAAGACATATTCACACACTCTTAGAGAACAGAGACAGTTAAATATGTAAATTCTTTATTATTAAAAACCACAGTGTTTTGGTTGGTATTGCATTATCATGTTTAAGTGATTTGGCTTCAATCAAGGTGCTTTAAAGTGTACAGTATGAGTTATGACTAGTGAGGTTTCGTGTCCCTCTCACACTCTCTCTTTTACAGCCACCCAAACTCCACTCTATCATTTTATTTTTACAATACCCAAGATTCCAGTGTTCTTTAAGCTAGGAACAAATTTTTTTGTGGTCTGTGTTTCCCTCCAGCAGGCAGAAGAGGTTGCGCAAACGGAGGGCTCCCATCAGCTCCACCTGCAGCAGTGTGATTCATCAGAGAAGCAGCAGCCCAAACGGTTACATGTCTCCAACATCCCTTTCCGCTTCAGAGACCCAGACCTCAGGCAAATGTTTGGGGTGAGTAGCTAGCTATTACACACAAAATATATTGTAGAGACCTTAACCCAACACCTAGCGACTCGTCAAAAGGTTTGGCCCTCTTGGCATAATGGTTAAGGTGTTGGCTTGACAGTCGCTGGACCTGGGATTGAGTCCTGATCAGAGCTAACCCCCCCCCAAAATGCTCTACAATATGTGACAAGTGAGAATTTAGAAAGATCTGAAGCTGAATAGGCATCACAAGGCCTAATTTCACCTATGCAATACCAAGGTTTACCGGCACACCACTTTGACCTACTACAGTGGCTATGTTGGTGAACATACTAGATTGTGTGTTCTCACTGTTCAGAACGCACAGACCTGTCAATGGTTAACAAAACACATCAGTCTGGGACCGCATTGTTGAGCCGACCACGTCTCAGTCTCTCTGCATGTGGTTGTGTAATCCTCCCATCTACTCTAAGCTCTACAGGAACATCAAGTGCCACTTTGAGACTGTCCCCATTAAAGATGTATGGGCCCGTCACACCTTTTAGAGAGGAGGCCTAAGTGATTCACGTCCTATCCTCCACATACCCTCTCCTCCTCAAATTAGAGACAAATATGAATCTTTCATCTCCGGAGCGTTACAGGGCCGTCGTCCTTAACCGTTCCTTGGAGAGAGAGGACGTAACTAGACCTGTTTGAATTCCCAAGACTGTTGTAGCGGTTCTCAGAGCAGAACACCGTTCATTCACAGGGCTGTTTTCGTGACACAATGATTCTAGAATAGTTTTTTTCTTTTTCTCTGCTTTGTGAAAGGCTTTGAAAAATAATTTATACATATGTGGGAATGAAATATCTGACCCTGTGTGAGTTGTTAGTGGCAACTTCTTCTTACTTGCCTAATTGTTTTTTGTTCCTGGAGGAACATAGTTCTAAAGATCTACAACGCTGCCAGTCTTGAGCTGCATTTCTTGCCTGTGGCCTTACAACCCAAACATCAACTTGTACCCACTCCTATGGAGTTGGAGTAGTAGTGCAACTAGTGCAAGTCTGTCATGTTGTTTCTGAAGCGACTGCTTCTTATTCCAACAAAGTGACCAAGAAGTCCCCACAGGCATGCAGTACGACTGTAGAGCACAGAGCCAGCTAGCTTCTTCTCCCTGCCACAGACTTTGTGCATGTTTGATGAGCACAAAAAACAGAGAGCGAAGAACATGAAGGACAGAGAACACAGGGGGCTAGAACAATAAATACAGAGAACACAGGGGGCTAGAGCAATAAATACAGAGAACACAGGGGGCTAGAACAATAAATACAGAGAACACAGGGGTCTAGAAAAATAAATACAGAGAACACAGGGGGCTAGAACAATAAATACAGAGAACACAGGGGTCTAGAACAAGAAATACGGAGAACACAGGGGGCTAGAACAAGAAATACAGAGAACAGAGGGGGCTAGAACAATAAATACAGAGAACACATGGGGCTAGAACTATAAATACAGAGAACACAGGGTGCTAGAACAATAAATACAGAGAACACAGGGGGCTAGAACAATAAATACAGAGAACACAGGGGGCTAGAACAATAAATACAGAGAACACAGGGGGCTAGAACAATAAATACAGAGAACACAGGGGGCTAGAACAATAAATACAGAAAACACATGAGGCTAGAAAAATAAATACAGAGAACACAGGGGGCTAGAACAACAAATACAGAGAACACAGGGGGCTAAAACAATACATACAGAGAACACAGGGGGCTAGAACAAGAAATACAGAGAACACATGGGGCTAGAACAAGAAATACAGAGAACACATGGGGCTAGAACTATAAATACAGAGAACACAGGGGAGTAGAACTATAAATACAGAACACAGGGGGCTAGAACAAGACAGACAGAGAACACAGGGGGCTAGAACAAGAAATACAGAGAACACAGGGGGCTAGAACAAGAGATACAGAGAACACATGGGGCTAGAACAAGAAATACAGAGAACACATGGGGCTAGAACTATTAATACAGAGAACACAGGGGGCTAGAACTATAAATACAGAGAACACAGGGGGCTTGAACATTAATTACAGAGAACACAGGGGGCTAGAACTATAAATACAGAAAACACAGGGGAGTAGAACTATTAATACAGAGAACACAGGGGGCTAGAACTATAAATACAGAGAACACAGGGAGATAGAACATTAAATACAGAGAACACAGGGGAATAGAACTATAAATACAGAAAACACAGGGGAGTAGAACTATAAATACAGAGAACACGGGAGTAGAACTATAAATACAGAGAACACAGGGGGCTAGAACAATAAATACAGAAAACACAGGGGGGTAGTACTATAAATACAGAGAACACAGGGGGCTAGAACTATTAATACAGAGAACACAGGGGGTAGAACAATAAATACAGAGAACACAGGGGGCTAGAACTATAAATACAGAGAACACAGGGGGCTAGAACTATAAATACAGAGAACACGGGAGTAGAACAATAAATACAGAGAACACAGGGGGCTAGAACAATAAATACAGAAAACACAGGGGGGTAGAACTATAAATACAGATAACACAGGGAGCTAGAACTATAAATACAGAGAACACAGGGGGCTAGAACTATAAATACAGAGAACACAGGCGGGTAGAACTATAAATACAGAGAACACAGGGGGGTAGAACAAGACATTACATTTACATTTACATTTAAGTCATTTAGCAGACGCTCTTATCCAGAGCGACTTACAAATTGGTGAATTCACCTTCTGACATCAGTGGAAGAGCCACTTTACAATAGTGCATCTAAATCATTTAAGGGGGGGGGGGGGGTGAGAAGGATTGCTTTATCCTATCCTAGGTATTCCTTGAAGAGGTGGGGTTTCAGGTGTCTCCGGAAGGTGGTGACAGACAGAGAACACAGGGGGCTAGAACAAGACAGACAGAGAACACAGGGGGTAGAACTATAAATACAGAGAACACAGGGGGGTAGAACTATAAATACAGAGAACACAGGGGGGTAGAACTATAAATACAGAGAACACAGGGGGGTAGTACTATAAATACAGAGAACACAAGGGGGTAGAACAAGAAATACACACAGCAAGAGAGGACAGAAAGAAAGAAACAACAGGCCATGCAGGAGGGAGAGAAAGAGAGAGGAGAGACCCCCCAGACAGACCGTTCCCTAATGGCCCAGAAATAGAAACATGTATCATGGAAATCCCCCATAGTGTTTGTTGGTCTATAGCTTGTTAATACCAGACCAGTCTTCACAGTACAGTGTTTACTGGTGGCATATATATATATATATATAAACACTACACTCAACACTAACCTTTTAAATAATAGGAGGCTGGAGATTTCTCCACTGGTCCCCTGGCTTCTCAGATGGAGTGGAACATCTGTTGCGTGCGTGTGTGTATGTGTGAAGGCCTGGGACTCCTAACTCTCCAGTAACACTCCCCAGTCACTTAGTGAAGTCTCCAAGTCACTGAGCTCTGCACCACAATTAACCAGAGACACTGAGAGAGGAGAGAGGAGAGACGGATTAGAAGAGACAGACAATCTGCTAGCACTCACTACAATCAGCGATGCTCAGAGCGCGTCTAACCCTGTTAACAGTGGGTCGCGCTGACATAGGCCCTGAAGACTTGGTGTCAGGAGGACTGGGCTAGAAAAGTTGGTCAATCAAAACAAAGTCACATGTTTAGTCCTTTTTCTTGCACTTTAGAAAGTGAGCAACTCAAACTGTCCACTTGAGGTTTCCCAGGCAAGTTTAGGCTTGAAAAGTGAACTAACCACTTTGGTTCTTTGGTTCAATACTACAGTTGCAGACAAGGCAGTTAAGCAGTTTGGTTAGTTAGTTGGTTGTTCGAGTGTCTCCAGGGTGGTGGGATAGGATACGAAGGGAATGTAGAAGCTTTTCAGAGTTTACACACACACACACACGCGCACACACACACACACACACACACACACACACACACACACACACACACACACACACACACACACACACACACACACACACACACACACACACACACACACACACACACACACCTCTTTGTCGATGGTCCAGTTTTAAGGATTAATCGTTGTGGGCAGGGCTGAAGAGCTGCAGCCCAGATTCCATCAGGGTTCTGCCATTCCCACAATGGGCTCCAGTACCGCCCTCTCCCATTGCCTGTAAATGCTGCAATGAGAGACTGGCTCAATCTGCCATTACGACTCCGCTTGAGCACCACCACAATGCAAACAAAAGCCAGCATTGCCAGGCATTATTGCAAATGGAATTTCCTTCCATTCTAGCAAAAGTGAAGGCAATGACAAGCCATTGTAACATAGTCACACAAGGAAGTTATAACCAAGGGAATAATGCAACAATCAAGTGTTTTCTCAGTGGATTCTTTTTAATGGTCCTTATTGTGACAATTTAGGTCCTTTTCAGAAAATGGACAGAAAAAATAATAATATAGTTTAAAAACTAAGCTGTGTGGTCGGTGCTTCTACAACGAAGCAGACCAGAGATGGGCAGTAGTTCTGTTACTTTTGACTAATTTGTCATTTGTATTTCACCACCCTGAACTACATCGAGACCTATAATTTGTATTTTCAAAAATAAAGAAAATACAAAAAACTTTTCTATAAAAAATACAAATATAGCATTTCACAGTTTTGTGGTCCCCTCTCACCCTGCATTGGTATCAGAAGTCTGCTGGCACTATGGTGCGATAAGAGTGTCTGCTAGATGACCAAAATGTGAATGTTAATGTAAATATGAACACTTGCAAAGCATGCTGGGTATTAGTGCTCTATTCAATCCACATCGCGGAAGTTCAGCTTTACAGCATGATTGAAATTTAAAGGCAATTTCTCGCTTTTGTCAAGACTGCATTCACCTTAAACTCTTCATATGTTGGCTAAATAGGAAATGATAGGAAATAATATTTATTTAGCGGAATCTGTATCATCTTTACAGACTGAATGGAGTCCTTAATATAAAACAAGGCCAATAATAACACCCAGTGTTTTTTGCATTTGTTCACATTCACATTTACGTTTACATTTAGTAGACACTCTTATCCAGAGTGTCTTACAGTCAGTGCATTCAACTAAGGTAGATAAACAACCACATATCACAGTCATAGCAAGTTTTTTTTTAAGTGTTACCGTTACTTGGAATGTTGTTTTAGTGCAGGTGTGTAAATACCTCAATGTACCAGCATTTTATCAAACTACAATGCTTTGCAAATGTATTTTGATACATTGGTCTTTAGAGTATCTTGCATTTGTAACAAGATACATAACAATAAACATTTGCCCATCTCTGACATGGACACAAAAAGAGGGAATGTATGGAAAGAATAACATAGCAGGGGTTCATTACCCAAACTTATTTGAGTTTAATTCATAATTAGAAAAACACATCTAGGAGGAAATTACAACGATGAGCATGAGGGCTTAATGGTATAGTGATAATTGAGATTCAAAGCCCCACTTCACTGATTCAATTCTCTCATTCTCTCAACGGCATGTCGGAGATCTCTAATCTCAACGTCTGCATCCGAAAAGGCACACAATTAGGTTGCCATTTGGGATGAAACCAAAGCTTAATACCTTGGATATATCAGCAAGGGCTGGAGACCTCCTTTACCAAGTGTTTGATAGCTCTCTCAGAAGATCAGAAACTCTGAAACTATCCAACTGGGAAACTCTGGAAGTTTGGGTGCTGCTTTCATGTCTGGGAAATGATCTGAAATAGGATATTCAAAATTACAAAACACCAGGCACTTAGGCTTCAGATTTAAAGTATTAGCGGGGGTTTTACCCCCAATTTTCACCATTGTCAGTTCTTCTGATTTCAAAGGAGCACATGAATATTGCATGACTCAGGGAGCCAGGATGGCTTCCACTAGACCCTAGCTGTGCCCCAGTCGCTTCAGGAGCCTGTTCATTTTGCACCACTGAGAGAAACAGGCTAATATACTGTCCCCAGTGCCATCACTATGTTTAATTAATAACCAGACACTTAGAGAGCCAGCCGCAAGAGGGTTCTTCCTGTCACACTCCCAGAGTTAGGGTCCTAAATTAGTCATTACTGTAGTGTGTGCATGCACACACGCACACGCACACGCACACATGCCCATCCACGCACGCACACACACACCTCCCCCCCGACACACACACCTTTGGCCCACCTCAGCAGTCTGCGTGTGTGTGCCCGTGTGTGTTTCTCTCTCTCTCTCGAGGAGCGAGGCGTACATCACAGGTCCGCTAATGGACTTTTAATGATACCTTCCTTCCTCTGCCTAATCACCGTTTTTAGAAGCCCCAGCCTTCCAGGGAGAACCCCCATCTTTGCATCATGCTGCAGCAGCATTCCAAACAGAACAGGGAATAATGTCAGTCGGAAGCTTCTTACGTTCTGATTAGCCATTTTATTCCATAAGGCTCCATTCCATCCTGCTCCACCATTTGGCCTTTGAGATTGTGTGTAATTATAATCTCTCCATGTAATTTACAATAACACATCAGTGTAGAGATGAACCTGTGTGCAGTAATGGTATCAGAGGGGGATAGATAGGACAGCTAAACCCATAGCTTCTATTGCAGTCTCCCCTTGATGCCAATTCATTAGTGGCCTGATTAAAGTATATTTACTACAGTGTTTATTTAGCAAGAAGAATACTTTATTATTGCCTGTTAAGGAGCAGTTCCCTCTCTTTTTCTCTCTCGCTCTCTCTCACACACACACACAAACACACACGTACATATGCACACACGCATACGCACACACACGCACATCACTTTGTTTACAGTGCATTTAATCTGCACCCCAGGCCCATTAGCACAGGTATAAACTGTTACCATCGTTAGCATCATCAGTTTCTACAGTGTGTTGCGCTAAACAAGTCATTCACTATGAGAGGAGGACGCTACGATGCTAACCAGTCTAAGTATAAGAGGAGCACCATCACGCTGCGATCATACAATGTGCAGTGTGTGTTTGATTTACTGCTCCTCACAAGGAAAACAGCTTTAATCTGAACTAATGGAGGAGTCTGAGTCGAGCAACAGCTGTGAGAGAATGGATGAATGTGAATTGAGGAGGAAGAGAGGGGGAAAGTGTTGCTGCGTTGCCTGAATAAAGTGAAGGAGAACGAGTGACGGAGAGAGGAGGATTTTGTTTTCAGTGTAACAATTCTGCCGTTGATTCAGGTGTTAAATGAACTCTGTAAGTGTTGTATTAACACTCATTGGTGTAAAATAACCACACTGTTGGTGTTAATAACCAGAGTTGAGTGTGAGAGTGTGATTGTGTTCGTTTTACTCTGTGGAGAGTAAAACGTTCACATCAAAAACATGCCCATCATTATTATATTTCCCAGCATGCTCTGCTGCAGGTTGATGAGTGTTTTGATTAATATTTTGCTACATAAAGATAAATAACGTACAGTTTTAACATTTCATACGATTTTTCAAAACATTTTTTTTCTGAACTAATCTAGTTACTGAAATGGTTGTTCCAGTTTAATGGTTTAGCTAGTCTCCTTTTTCAATGTTAATGACCCTAACAGCCATTCTGAATGCAGTTTGTGGCCAAATTATCTTGAATATCCTAACTCTGGAAAGATTCCAATAGGACTCATACATCCATTTGCAAACCTGAGGTGGCCTTTTGAGACTTTCAGGTAACTTGATTAAAAGAAAACAAATGTATTGTCTTGGACAGTTACATTTGAATTATACTATTCACTTAACTGACTTGCTGAAGGCAACAGGACAGAAAATGAATGAATTCAACAACCATGTCATTAACAAATACAGTCATAGGTGGTTACTCACTGTAAAAGGCAAGGCACACTGGGAAATAATATTGAGACATGGCTTGGTGGGGGCTTTCAGTTAGTTATTGTTGGCCACCCCTGAGTAGAAGTGTTGTACCAGTTTAACTGGTCTATGGTCATGTTTGAGTGTCCTGAAGTCTTACATAACGGCATGTGACCCTAAACAGTTGCAAATAATGGTGTTACGTCTGTAAATCAACACCAATCGGCCTCTTAAAGAAATACTAACCTCTTTGAGTAATGGGTAAAAATACTATGATAGGTGTTATTGCATAACAGCATTGGTGCAGACTATATACACTTCCTACTCTTAGAAATACTAAAGGAGGTGTTATTGCGTAACGCTATAAGTGTTAATTCCATAACACTGTATAACAGCCTCAGCTCTAGGTGTGGACCAATATACACATTGGCCTAGTATTAAATTTAACACGGTCAGTGATGAGTCAACCCTGGAGAATTTGCCGTGTGGAGTTGGAGAGTGTCTGCCCGAAATAAAGTGATGAAGAAGGAATGATAGAGAGAGAGAAAGTGGAGGAGACCGCTTGGCTGAAGAAAGTGATGGAGACCAGACAAGCTTTACATAGGGAAAGACGGGACTGTCTTTGATTTGAGTTAACATGCTTACAGCACAGACCTCTCTCTCTCTCTCTCTCTCTCTCTCTCTCTCATTCTCTCTCTCCATCTGTCTCTCTTCCATCAACCAGGTGATCAATTCCATTGAGCTTGCGCTTCTGCTGAGTAAGGTGGGACAAGGGTGTGTGTGCATCCATGTGTGTATATGTGTGTGTGCGTGTGTCCATGCAACCTGATGCACAGCCTCTCGGCCTCTCTCTCTCCATCCCTCCCTTTGTCTGACAAGGTAATTAGTTAGAATTAAATAACGTGTCCATTGTAGACAACAATTAACCGTTTCTTTCATCCCAGTCATTAGGAAGAGTGGAGGTTTTCTTTCATTCTGCTGTGTCTCTAATGATCCCACAGCCTTCCCACTCGCCCGCCTTAAGCCCAGTTAAAACGCCTCTCGCGCACACACACACATACAAAGCCGACCACCAATTATGTGTTTTTGTCCGTTTGAGGAAGAAGAAAGAAGAGGGGCGGAGAGAGACATGGAAGTGGAAAAGAGAGTGATGCAGACATACAAATCAGTTGTTAACTGGGACATGTTCTTTTCATTTTTTTTATTTACCCCTTTTTTCATGATATCCAATTAAGATCTTGTCTCATCGTTTGCAACTCCCCAACGGACTCGGGAGAGGCGAAAGAAGATTCATGTGTCATCCGAAACATGAATTGCCAAACCGCGCTTCTTATCATCCACCTGCTTAACCCGGAAGCCAGCTGCATCAATGTGTTGCAGGTGCCCAGCCCACCACAAGTAGTCACTAGAGCGTGATGAGCCACTCGGGAGGTCCGTGTGGTTTTTCTTATGTCGATTATCTGCAGTTAGATGGCTGGCAGGCCACAAACAGGGGCACTTTTCTTCTCTCCTCCTGCAAATCGCTGCTGCAGCACTACTCCCCTCTCTGTTGTCCGTATGTACAGGGCATCACACAGACCTCTCTGTTGTCCGTATGTACAGGGCATCGCACAGACCTCTCTGTTGTCCGTATGTACAGGGCATCACACAGACCTCTCTGTTGTCCGTATGTACAGGGCATCGCACAGACCTCTCTGTTGTCCGTATGTACAGGGCATCGCACAGACCTCTCTGCTGTCCGTATCTACAGGGCATCGCACAGACCTCTCTGTTGTCCGTATCTACAGGGCATCGCACAGACCTCTCTGTTGTCCGTATGTACAGGGCATCGCACAGACCTCTCTGCTGTCCGTATCTACAGGGCATCACACAGACCTCTCTGTTGTCCGTATGTACAGGGCATCGCACAGACCTCTCTGTTGTCCGTATGTACAGGGCATCGCACAGACCTCTCTGTTGTCCGTATCTACAGGGCATCGCACAGACCTCTCTGTTGTCCGTATGTACAGGGCATCGCACAGACCTCTCTGCTGTCCGTATCTACAGGGCATCACACAGACCTCTCTGCTGTCCGTATGTACAGGGCATCGCACAGACCTCTCTGTTGTCCGTATCTACAGGGCATCACACAGACCTCTCTGCTGTCCGTATGTACAGGGCATCACACAGACCTCTCTGTTGTCCGTATCTACAGGGCATCACACAGACCTCTCTGTTGTCCGTATCTACAGGGCATCGCACAGACCTCTCTGCTGTCCGTATGTACAGGGCATCGCACAGACCTCTCTGCTGTCCGTATGTACAGGGCATCGCACAGACCTCTCTGTTGTCCGTATGTACAGGGCATCGCACAGACCTCTCTGTTGTCCGTATCTACAGGGCATCACACAGACCTCTCTGTTGTCCGTATCTACAGGGCATCGCACAGACCTCTCTGCTGTCCGTATGTACAGGGCATCGCACAGACCTCTCTGCTGTCCGTATGTACAGGGCATCGCACAGACCTCTCTGTTGTCCGTATGTACAGGGCATCGCACAGACCTCTCTGTTGTCCGTATGTACAGGGCATCGCACAGACCTCTCTGTTGTCCGTATGTACAGGGCATCGCACAGACCTCTCTGCTGTCCGTATGTACAGGGCATCACACAGACCTCTCTGCTGTCCGTATGTACAGGGCATCGCACAGACCTCTCTGTTGTCCGTATGTACAGGGCATCACACAGACCTCTCTGTTGTCCGTATGTACAGGGCATCACACAGACCTCTCTGCTGTCCGTATGTACAGGGCATCACACAGACCTCTCTGTTGTCCGTATCTACAGGGCTTCACACAGACCTCTCTGTTGTCCGTATGTACAGGGCATCACACAGACCTCTCTGTTGTCCGTATGTACAGGGCTTCACACAGACCTCTCTGCTGTCCGTATGTACAGGGCATCACACAGACCTCTCTGTTGTCCGTATCTACAGGGCTTCACACAGACCTCTCTGCTGTCCGTATGTACAGGGCATCACACAGACCTCTCTGTTGTCCGTATCTACAGGGCTTCACAAAGACCTCTCTGCTGTCCGTATGTACAGGGCATCGCACAGACCTCTCTGTTGTCCGTATGTACAGGGCATCGCACAGACCTCTCTGTTGTCCGTATGTACAGGGCTTCACACAGACCTCTCTGCTGTCCGTATGTACAGGGCATCACACAGACCTCTCTGTTGTCCGTATGTACAGGGCATCGCACAGACCTCTCTGTTGTCCGTATGTACAGGGCATCGCACAGACCTCTCTGTTGTCCGTATGTACAGGGCATCGCACAGACCTCTCTGCTGTCCGTATGTACAGGGCATCACACAGACCTCTCTGCTGTCCGTATGTACAGGGCATCGCACAGACCTCTCTGTTGTCCGTATGTACAGGGCATCACACAGACCTCTCTGTTGTCCGTATGTACAGGGCATCACACAGACCTCTCTGCTGTCCGTATGTACAGGGCATCACACAGACCTCTCTGTTGTCCGTATCTACAGGGCTTCACACAGACCTCTCTGTTGTCCGTATGTACAGGGCATCACACAGACCTCTCTGTTGTCCGTATGTACAGGGCTTCACACAGACCTCTCTGCTGTCCGTATGTACAGGGCATCACACAGACCTCTCTGTTGTCCGTATCTACAGGGCTTCACACAGACCTCTCTGCTGTCCGTATGTACAGGGCATCACACAGACCTCTCTGTTGTCCGTATCTACAGGGCTTCACAAAGACCTCTCTGCTGTCCGTATGTACAGGGCATCGCACAGACCTCTCTGTTGTCCGTATGTACAGGGCATCGCACAGACCTCTGTTGTCCGTATGTACAGGGCTTCACACAGACCTCTCTGCTGTCCGTATGTACAGGGCATCACACAGACCTCTCTGTTGTCCGTATCTACAGGGCTTCACACAGACCTCTCTGTTGTCCGTATGTACAGGGCTTCACACAGACCTCTCTGTTGTCCGTATCTACAGGGCATCACACAGACCTCTCTGTTGTCCGTATCTACAGGGCTTCACACAGACCTCTCTGTTGTCCGTATGTACAGGGCATCACACAGACCTCTCTGTTGTCCGTATGTACAGGGCTTCACACAGACCTCTCTGCTGTCCGTATGTACAGGGCATCACACAGACCTCTCTGTTGTCCGTATCTACAGGGCTTCACACAGACCTCTCTGTTGTCCGTATGTACAGGGCATCGCACAGACCTCTCTGCTGTCCGTATGTACAGGGCATCGCACAGACCTCTCTGTTGTCCGTATGTACAGGGCATCGCACAGACCTCTCTGTTGTCCGTATGTACAGGGCATCGCACAGACCTCTCTGTTGTCCGTATGTACAGGGCATCGCACAGACCTCTCTGCTGTCCGTATGTACAGGGCATCACACAGACCTCTCTGCTGTCCGTATGTACAGGGCATCGCACAGACCTCTCTGTTGTCCGTATGTACAGGGCATCACACAGACCTCTCTGTTGTCCGTATGTACAGGGCATCACACAGACCTCTCTGCTGTCCGTATGTACAGGGCATCACACAGACCTCTCTGTTGTCCGTATCTACAGGGCTTCACACAGACCTCTCTGTTGTCCGTATGTACAGGGCATCACACAGACCTCTCTGTTGTCCGTATGTACAGGGCTTCACACAGACCTCTCTGCTGTCCGTATGTACAGGGCATCACACAGACCTCTCTGTTGTCCGTATCTACAGGGCTTCACACAGACCTCTCTGCTGTCCGTATGTACAGGGCATCGCACAGACCTCTCTGTTGTCCGTATCTACAGGGCTTCACAAAGACCTCTCTGCTGTCCGTATGTACAGGGCATCGCACAGACCTCTCTGTTGTCCGTATGTACAGGGCATCGCACAGACCTCTCTGTTGTCCGTATGTACAGGGCTTCACACAGACCTCTCTGCTGTCCGTATGTACAGGGCATCGCACAGACCTCTCTGTTGTCCGTATGTACAGGGCATCGCACAGACCTCTCTGTTCTCCATATGGACAGGGCATCACACAGACCTCTCTGTTGTCCATATGTACAAGGCATCACACAGACCTCTCTGTTGTCCGTATGTACAGGGCTTCACACAGACCTCTCTGTTGTCCGTATGTACAGGGCTTCACACAGACCTCTCTGTTGTCCGTATGTACAGGGCATCGCACAGACCTCTCTGTTGTCCGTATGTACAGGGCATCACACAGACCTCTCTGTTCTCCGTATCTACAGGGCATCACACAGACCTCTCTGTTGTCCGTATGTACAGGGCATCACACAGACCTCTCTGCTGTCCGTTTGTACAGGGCATCACACAGACCTCTCTGTTGTCCGTATCTACAGGGCTTCACACAGACCTCTCTGTTGTCCGTATGTACAGGGCATCACACAGACCTCTCTGTTGTCCGTATGTACAGGGCTTCACACAGACCTCTCTGCTGTCCGTATGTACAGGGCATCACACAGACCTCTCTGTTGTCCGTATCTACAGGGCTTCACACAGACCTCTCTGCTGTCCGTATGTACAGGGCATCGCACAGACCTCTCTGTTGTCCGTATCTACAGGGCTTCACAAAGACCTCTCTGCTGTCCGTATGTACAGGGCATCGCACAGACCTCTCTGTTGTCCGTATGTACAGGGCATCGCACAGACCTCTCTGTTGTCCGTATGTACAGGGCTTCACACAGACCTCTCTGCTGTCCGTATGTACAGGGCATCGCACAGACCTCTCTGTTGTCCGTATGTACAGGGCATCGCACAGACCTCTCTGTTCTCCATATGGACAGGGCATCACACAGACCTCTCTGTTGTCCATATGTACAAGGCATCACACAGACCTCTCTGTTGTCCGTATGTACAGGGCTTCACACAGACCTCTCTGTTGTCCGTATGTACAGGGCTTCACACAGACCTCTCTGTTGTCCGTATGTACAGGGCATCGCACAGACCTCTCTGTTGTCCGTATGTACAGGGCATCACACAGACCTCTCTGTTCTCCGTATCTACAGGGCATCACACAGACCTCTCTGTTGTCCGTATCTACAGGGCTTCACACAGACCTCTCTGTTGTCCGTATGTACAGGGCATCACACAGACCTCTCTGTTGTCCGTATGTACAGGGCTTCACACAGACCTCTCTGCTGTCCGTATGTACAGGGCATCACACAGACCTCTCTGTTGTCCGTATCTACAGGGCTTCACACAGACCTCTCTGTTGTCCGTATGTACAGGGCATCGCACAGACCTCTCTGCTGTCCGTATGTACAGGGCATCGCACAGACCTCTCTGTTGTCCGTATGTACAGGGCATCGCACAGACCTCTCTGTTGTCCGTATGTACAGGGCATCGCACAGACCTCTCTGTTGTCCGTATGTACAGGGCATCGCACAGACCTCTCTGCTGTCCGTATGTACAGGGCATCACACAGACCTCTCTGCTGTCCGTATGTACAGGGCATCGCACAGACCTCTCTGTTGTCCGTATGTACAGGGCATCACACAGACCTCTCTGTTGTCCGTATGTACAGGGCATCACACAGACCTCTCTGCTGTCCGTATGTACAGGGCATCACACAGACCTCTCTGTTGTCCGTATCTACAGGGCTTCACACAGACCTCTCTGTTGTCCGTATGTACAGGGCATCACACAGACCTCTCTGTTGTCCGTATGTACAGGGCATCGCACAGACCTCTCTGTTGTCCGTATGTACAGGGCTTCACACAGACCTCTCTGTTGTCCGTATGTACAGGGCTTCACACAGACCTCTCTGTTGTCCGTATGTACAGGGCATCGCACAGACCTCTCTGTTGTCCGTATGTACAGGGCATCACACAGACCTCTCTGTTCTCCGTATCTACAGGGCATCACACAGACCTCTCTGTTGTCCGTATGTACAGGGCATCACACAGACCTCTCTGCTGTCCGTTTGTACAGGGCATCACACAGACCTCTCTGTTCTCCGTATGTACAGGGCATCACACAGACCTCTTTGTTGTCCGTATGTACAGGGCATCGCACAGACCTCTCTGCTGTCCGTATGTACAGGGCATCACACAGACCTCTCTGATGTCCGTATGTACAGGGCATCGCACAGACCTCTTTGTTGTCCGTATGTACAGGGCATCGCACAGACCTCTCTGCTGTCCGTATGTACAGGGCATCGCACAGACCTCTCTGTTGTCTGTATGTACAGGGCATCACACAGACCTCTCTGTTCTCCGTATGTACAGGGCATCACACAGACGTCTCTGTTCTCCGTATGTACAGGGCATCACACAGACCTCTCTGTTCTCCGTATCTACAGGGCATCACACAGACCTCTCTGTTGTCCGTATCTACAGGGCATCACACAGACCTCTCTGTTGTCCGTATGTACAGGGCATCGCACAGACCTCTCTGCTGTCTGTATGTACAGGGCATCACACAGACCTCTCTGTTGTCCATATGTACAGGGCATCGCACAGACCTCTCTGCTGTCCGTATGTACAGGGCATCACACAGACCTCTCTGTTGTCCGTATGTGCAGGGCATCGCACAGACCTCTCTGTTCTCCGTATGCACAGGGCATCACACAGACCTCTCTGCTGTCCATATGTACAGGGCATCGCACAGACCTCTCTGCTGTCTGTATGTACAGGGCATCGCACAGACCTCTCTGCTGTCCGTATGTACAGGGCATCGCACAGACCTCTCTGCTGTCCGTATGTACAGGGCATCGCACAGACCTCTCTGCTGTCCATATGTACAAGGCATCACACAGACCTCTCTGTTGTCCGTATGTACAGGGCATCGCACAGACCTCTCTGCTGTCCGTATGTACAGGGCATCACACAGACCTCTCTGTTGTCCGTATGTACAGGGCATCGCACAGACCTCTCTGCTGTCCGTATGTACAGGGCATCACACAGACCTCTCTGCTGTCCGTATGTACAGGGCATCACACAGACCTCTCTGTTGTCCGTATGTACAGGGCATCGCACAGACCTCTCTGTTCTCCGCATGTACAGGGCATCACACAGACCTCTCTGTTGTCCGTATGTACAGGGCATCGTACAGACCTCTCTGCTGTCTGTATGTACAGGGCATCACACAGACCTCTCTGCTGTCCGTATGTACAAGGCATCACACAGACCTCTCTGTTGTCCGTATGTACAGGGCTTCACACAGACCTCTCTGTTGTCCGTATGTACAGGGCATCGCACAGACCTCTCTGCTGTCCGTATGTACAGGGCATCACACAGACCTCTCTGTTGTCCGTATGTACAGGGCATCACACAGACCTCTCTGTTCTCCATATCTACAGGGCTTCACACAGACCTTGTGGGCCCCCTGCCTTGCGGCAGCAGCAGGTGTGTTATGCCAGTGAATGAAGTTGGTCAAAGGGTTGTTGATGCAGCCGCTTCTCTCGATGTCTTTCTTCCTCTCTCTGCTGCACGTATCAGCCAATCATAACTAATATCAATGGTGATGTAAATCAAGTGTCAATCAAAAGTCATGCAGCTGTGGCAGCACTGTTAATGTTTTATCTAGGTAGCTAGCTACACACACTCGACCGGTAACCGCATCTCAAGCCATGCATGTTTGGATACTGGGTGTGTGTAATGTCAGTATAGGCCAGGCTGGGAAACAGTCAGGTACGCTCCACACAGCGCAGACCAACAGATGCAAACAATGGACAGGGTGGGGAACTCTACCATGTCACTTCCACTTGCAGGCAATGGGTTCAGAACAACAACGGCAAAAACGTTATACAAAAAAATTATATATATATATATATATACCAAGTGCCCTTTTGGTGAGTGGGAGGGATAAGGGGTATGTGGTGGGCACAGGTTGCCTCCTATCTGTGCCCTATGCTGCGTATGTCCCACCATGTACTGTACCCTCCTTTCACCCTCTACAATCCAAATGAATGTATTTTTGGGCTGATGGTTGTTGGGTTTAGTATGTTTGGGATACTGGACAGAGGTAGCGTGTGTGTATAGGCTTTTCTCAATAGATTTTGATCAACTCCTGTCTCATGTCCTGTCTCATGTCCTCTCTCATGTCCATTCTTATGTCCTCTCTCATGTCCTCTCTCATGTCCATTCTTATGTCCTCTCTCATGTCCCGTCTCATGTCCCCTCTAATGTCCACTCTCACGTCCACTCACATGTCCTCTCTCATGTCCACTCACATGTCCTCTCTCATGTCCTCTCTCATGTCCTCTCTCATGTCCATTCTCATGTCCTCTCTCATGTCCTCTCTCATGTCCTCTCTCATGTCCATTCTCATGTCCTCTCTCATGTCCTCTCTCATGTCCTCTCTCATGTCCATTCTCATGTCCTCTCTCATGTCCACTCTCATGTCCTCTCTCATGTCCTCTCTCATGTCCACTCTCATGTCCACTCTCATGTCCTCTCTCATGTCCACTCTCATGTCCACTCACATGTCCTCTCTCATGTCCATTCTCATGTCCTCTCTCATGTTCACTCTCATGTCCTCTCTCATGTCCTCTCTCATGTCCTCTCTCATGTCCTCTAACATGTCCACTCTTATGTCCTCTCTTATGTCCTCTCACATGTCCACTCTTATGTCCTCTCTCATGTCCACTCTCATGTCCTCTCTCATGTCTACTCTCATGTCCTCTCTCATGTCCTCTCACATGTCCTCTCTCATGTTCTCTCTCATGTCCATTCTCATGTCCTCTCTCATGTCCATTCTCATGTCCTCTCTCATGTCCTCTCTCATGTCCATTCTCATGTCCTCTCTCATGTCCTCTCTCACGTCCTCTCTCATGTCCATTCTCATGTCCTCTCTCACGTCCTCTCTCATATCCATTCTCATGTCCTCTCTCATGTCCTCTCTCATGTCCTCTCTCATGCCCATTCTCATGTCCTCTCTCATGTTCTCTCTCATGTCCATTCTCATGTCCTCTCTCATGTCCTCTCTCAAAAAGTTCTAAAGGCAGTCGGGGAGAAGTAGCACTGAGAGGGAACGTGGATGAAAATGTGCTTGTATGAAATGAGACTTTCCTTCTCCACTCACGCGTCATCAGGCAATTGACGTTTACAGGGGGTGGAGATAATACGGTGTGAGGTGTGGTGGAGCACGGTGAGATGGTGACCTTGCCAGTGCTCTGCTGGCACTACCTCAGATTAGATGCCATGTTTATTTATTTATTGAAATCAACTACTTGATTCAAGGTCTTGTTACGAGGAGACCAAGGCTGTGGCTGTATTTCCATAAGACTGGGGAGAAAAGGGTGGGGAGAAGGGAGAGGGGAGGTAGAGACTGTGGAGAGGAGAGGGTGGGGAGAAGGGAGAGGGGAGGTAGAGACGGGGGAGAGGAGAGGGTGGGGAGAAGGGAGAGGGGAGGTAGAGACGGGGGAGAGGAGAGGGTGGGGAGAAGGGAGAGGGGAGGTAGAGACTGGGGAGAAGATGGTGGAGAGAAGAGGGGAGGTAGAGACTGGGGAGAAGAGGTTGGAGAGAAGAGGAGAGGGGAGGTAGAGACGGGGGAGAAGAGGGTGGGGAGAAGAGGAGAGGGGAGGTAGAGACGGGGGAGAAGAGGTTGGGGAGAAGGGAGAGGGGAGGTAGAGACGGGGGAGAAGAGGTTGGGGAGAAGGGAGAGGGGAGGTAGAGACGGGGGAGAAGAGGTTGGGGAGAAGGGAGAGGGGAGGTAGAGACTGTGGAGAGGAGAGGGTGGGGAGAAGGGAGAGGGGAGGTAGAGACGGGGGAGAAGAAGGTGGGGAGAAGAGGGGAGGGGAGGTAGAGACGGGGGAGAAGAGAGGGTGGGGAGAAGGGAGAGGGGAGGTAGAGACTGGGGAGAAGAGGGTGGGGAGAAGAGGAGAGGGGAGGTAGAGACGGGGGAGAAGAGGGTGGGGAGAAGGGAGAGGGGAGGTAGAGATGGGGGAGAAGAGGTTGGGGAGAAGGGAGAGGGGAGGTAGAGACTGGGGAGAAGAGGGTGGGGAGAAGGGAGAGGGGAGGTAGAGACGGGGGAGAAGAGGGTGGGGAGAAGAGGGCAGGGGAGGTAGAGACTGGGGAGAAGAGGGTGGAGAGAAGAGGGGAGGGGAGGTAGAGACTGGGGAGAAGAGGGTGGGGAGAAGAGGGGAGGGGAGGGGGGAGGTAGAGACGGGGGAGAAGAGGGTGGGGAGAAGGGAGAGGGGAGGTAGAGACTGGGGCGAAGAGGGTGGGGAGAAGAGGGGAGGGGAGGTAGAGACTGGGGAGAAGAGGGTGGAGAGAAGAGGGGAGGGGAGGGGGGAGGTAGAGACGGGGGAGAAGAGGGTGGGGAGAAGGGAGAGGGGAGGTAGAGACTGGGGAGAAGAGGGTGGGGAGAAGGGAGAGGGGAGGGGGGAGGTAGAGATGGGGGAGAAGAGGGTGGGGAGAAGGGAGAGGGGAGGTAGAGACTGGGGAGAAGAGGGTGGGGAGAAGGGAGAGGGGAGAGGGGAGGTAGAGACTGGGGAGAAGAGGGTGGGGAGAAGAGGGGAGGTAGAGACGGGGGAGAAGAGGGTGGGGAGAAGAGGGGAGGTAGAGACGGGGGAGAAGAGGGTGGGGAGAAGGGAGAGGGGAGGTAGAGACTGGGGAGAAGAGGGTGGGGAGAAGAGGGGGAGGTAGAGACGGGGGAGAAGAGGGTGGGGAGAAGGGAGAGGGGAGGTAGAGACTGGGGAGAAGAGGGTGGAGAGAAGGGAGAGGGGAGGTAGAGACTGGGGAGAAGAGGGTGGGGAGAAGAGGGGAGGTAGAGACGGGGAGAAGAGGGTGGGGAGAAGGGAGAGGGGAGGTAGAGACTGGGGAGAAGAAGGTGGAGAGAAGGGAGAGGGGAGGTAGAGACTGTGGAGAAGAGGGTGGGGAGAAGAGGGGAGGTAGAGACGGGGGAGAAGAGGGTGGGGAGAAGAGGGGAGGTAGAGACGGGGGAGAAGAGGGTGGGGAGAAGGGAGAGGGGAGGTAGAGACTGGGGAGAAGAGGGTGGAGAGAAGGGAGAGGGGAGGTAGAGACTGTGGAGAAGAGGGTGGAGAGAAGGGAGAGGGGAGGTAGAGACTGGGGAGAAGAGGGTGGGGAGAAGAGGGGAGGTAGAGACGGGGGAGAAGAGGGTGGGGAGAAGGGAGAGGGGAGGTAGAGACTGGGGAGAAGAGGGTGGAGAGAAGGGAGAGGGGAGGTAGAGACTGTGGAGAAGAGGGTGGGGAGAAGGGAGAGGGGAGGTAGAGACGGGGGAGAAGAGGGTGGGGAGAAGAGGGGAGGTAGAGACGGGGGAGAAGAGGGTGGGGAGAAGGGAGAGGGGAGGTAGAGACTGGGGAGAAGACGGTGGGGAGAAGGGAGAGGGGAGGTAGAGCCGGGGGAGAAGAGGGTGGGGAGAAGAGGGGAGGTAGAGACTGGGGAGAAGAGGTTGGAGAGAAGGGAGAGGGGAGGTAGAGACTGGGGAGAAGAGGGGAGGTAGAGACTGGGGAGAAGAGGGTGGGGAGAAGGGAGAGGGGAGGTAGAGACGGGGGAGAAGAGGTTGGGGAGAAGGGAGAGGGGAGGTAGAGACGGGGGAGAAGAGGGTGGGGAGAAGAGGGGAGGTAGAGACTGGGGAGAAGAGGGTGGGGAGAAGGGAGAGGGGAGGTAGAGACTGGGGAGAAGAGGGTGGGGAGAAGAGGGGAGGTAGAGACTGGGGAGAAGAGGGTGGGGAGAAGGGAGAGGGGAGGTAGAGACTGGGGAGAGGAGAGGGTGGGGAGAAGGGAGAGGGGAGGGGGGAGGTAGAGACTGGGGAGAAGAGGGTGGGGAGAAGAGTGGAGGTAGAGACGGGGGAGAAGAGGGTGGGGAGAAGAGTGGAGGTAGAGACGGGGGAGAAGAGGGTGGGGAGAAGGGAGAGGGGAGGTAGAGACTGGGGAGAGGAGAGGGTGGGGAGAAGGGAGAGGGGAGGGGGGAGGTAGAGACTGGGGAGAAGAGGGTGGGGAGAAGAGTGGAGGTAGAGACGGGGGAGAAGAGGGTGGGGAGAAGAGAGAGGGGAGGTAGAGACTGGGGAGAAGAGGGTGGGGAGAAGGGAGAGGGGAGGTAGAGACTGGGGAGAAGAGGGTGGGGAGAAGAGGGGAGGGGAGGTAGAGACGGGGGAGAAGAGGTTGGGGAGAAGGGAGAGGGGAGGTAGAGACTGGGGCGAAGAGGGTGGGGAGAAGAGGGGAGGGGAGTTGGAGACGGCTTCTGCTGCCATTAGAAGTGGGATCAGATAACGGCCTAGAGGATCCAGCCGGCAACCGCCCGGTGACCAGGCGAGATGATGACCAGTATGACAGCTAATTATGACCATTGTATTCATCACCCCAGATAATAAACAAATGTATGGTTTATCATTAGCCTTGATTGGCTATTCCCTCCATTCCTCCACTCCTCCACTCCTCATTTCCCATTCCATCTCTCTCTTTTTTTAATTGGGAAAGGGTTCTTGTGGCCTTTAAAAATGGGTTCATATAGCTTTTTATCAGGAGGGAACACAGAGAGAGGCAGTAGAAAGAAAACAAGATGATGACTGTCATTAAGACCACTGGTGCGTGCTGAGAGCTTTGCTATAGTATGCAGATTTACACACCAATGCTCATTAACGCTACAGCTCACATTACATTGCCTTTCTAGCCATAGCCGTGACGCAGAACAATAAGTGTATTTTTTATTAAGGGAGAGAGGGAAAGAAACATAGGCATTTAAAAGCGAATGGCTTTTTTATTAATCTCATTGTTAGTAGATGAAAGGAGTTTGTTAATTCAGGGGGATGAGTGTTTGACCTTTGCAGTCTAGTT
The DNA here is from genome assembly GCF_036934945.1 of Oncorhynchus masou masou. Taxonomy (NCBI): domain Eukaryota; kingdom Metazoa; phylum Chordata; class Actinopteri; order Salmoniformes; family Salmonidae; genus Oncorhynchus; species Oncorhynchus masou. The sequence continues at coordinate 35,048,995 of NC_088235.1, forward strand.
TTAGCAGTGTTCGAGGTGTATGGTGCTGTGTGCTTTTTATTAGGTTTGGGTTCACTGTGTAACGGAGCGTGCCAATGCTGCAACCAACCGGTCGAAACTCCTGCCAAATGTGACATGTTCTAATGATTTTCTCTTCTCTCTCTTTCTCTCTCCTGTCTCTTTCTCCCCTCTACCCTTTTCTCATACTCTTCCCCTCCCTCCCTCTCTCTCTCTCTTTCTCTCTTTCTCTCTCCTGTCTGTTTCTCCCCTCTACCCTTTCTCATACTCTTCCCCTCCCTCCCTCCCTCCCGCCCCCTCTCTCTCTTTCTCTTTCCTGTCTCTTTCTCCCCTCTACCCCTTTCTCATACTCTTCCCCTCCCTCCCTCCCTCCCTCCCTCCCTCCCTCCCTCCCTCCCTCCCTCCCTCCCTCCCTCCCTCCCTCCCTCCCTCCCTCCCTCCCTCTCTCTCTCTCTCTCTTTCCTGTCTCTTTCTCCCCTCTGCCCTTTTCTCATACTCTTCCCCTCCCTCTCTCTCCCTCTCTCTCTCTCTCTCTCTCTCTCTTTCTCTCTCCTGTCTCTTTCTCCCCTCTACCCTTTTCTCATACTCTTCCCCTCCCTCCCTCCCTCTCTCTCTCTCTCTCTCTTTCTCTCTCCTGTCTCTTTCTCCCCTCTACCCTTTTCTCATACTCTTCCCCTCCCTCCCTCCCTCCCTCCCTCCCGCCCCCTCTCTCTCTTTCTCTTTCCTGTCTCTTTCTCCCCTCTACCCCTTTCTCATACTCTTCCCCTCCCTCCCTCCCTCCCTCCCTCCCTCTCTCTCTCCCCTCTGCCCTTTTCTCATACTCTTCCCCTCCCTCTCTCCCTCTCTCTCCCTCTCTCTCTCTCTCTCTCTCTCTCTCTCTCTCTCTCTCTCTCTCTCTTTCTCTCTCCTGTCTCTTTCTCCCCTCTAACCTTTTCTCATACTCTTCCCCCCCTCTTTCTCTCTCCCTCTCTCTCTCTCTCTCTCTCTTTCTCTCTCTCATGTCTCTTTCTCCCCTCTACCCTTTTTAATGCCCACCCCTCTCTCTCTATTTCTTTCTCTCTCCTGTCTCTTCCTCCCCTCTCTCTTTCTCTCTCCTCTCTTCCTCCCCTGTCTCTTTCTCTCTCCTGTCTCTTCCTCCACTCTCTCTTTCTCTCTCCTCTCTTCCTCCCCTCTCTCTTTCTCTCTCCTGTCTCTTCCTCCCTCTCTCTTTATCTCTCCTGTCTCTTGCTCCCCTCTCTCTCTCTTTCTCTCTCCCGTTGCTTCCCCCCCTCTCTCTCTCTCTCTCTCTCTCGCTCTCTTTCACTCTCCTGTCTCTTTCTCCCCTCTACCCTTCTCTCATATTCTTCCTCTCTCTGCAGCAATTTGGGAAGATTTTAGACGTGGAAATAATTTTTAACGAGCGAGGTTCCAAGGTAAGTGTGCCGTAACTAGTGTCACTTAATTTCTCTCTCTCTCCCTCTCTCTCTCGCTCTCTCTCCTTCTCTTCATCCCTCTCTCCCCAGGTCCCTACCTCCTCAGTGTAATAATTACTTGGCTTTTCTTTGGCTCCTCTGCCTTCAGGCAACGTTCCCTATTGTACCCTCCTGCCATACATTGTGACATACAGTACCACGCTGCCATTTAGCTCAATACTGACACTTGCCTCGTTTCCATACATGCAGCTTGTCCAGTAAGCTTCATGCTGACAGTGTTAATCCTGACTTACTGAGCAGTATGAATCTCCCAACTCACCTCCTTACCACTCCATGGTACAGTAATATTCACTTCTCAAACAAGATTTGTCAGAAAGTACATTTAGACAGGTTTTTTTTTCCTTTTTTTTTTACATTTGCAAACCTCAAAAAAAATGAAAGTCTGTATTTTCTGCACCATCTATGTAGAAGGATAATTACGAAACACGCTTTTCCCCAAAGGAAACGGAAAACAGTTCCTGATTATTTATCTAATTCTAGAAAAAGAATCTAAGATATCCATGGCAAACACAGGTTGTATTATTCCACTACCCACAATCCTCTCCTTCTGCTCACCATGAAATTAACACAGCTTAGCATGAATAAACATTATATTTCCATAAGAAGCTCTCTCAATTTGCATTCAATATGTTTTCACTCTTTGAAGAATGCCCACTCCTCTCCCTCTCTTCATGTAAGCTAATTACTTGTGCGTGATAAAAAAACAAAAACAAACAGACTCAGAGAGAGGGCGAACTTGCAGCATGCACAAAATGTGAAAATGATTAATTTTGCCATCAAATCCCACTTTCAATGTATTAGTTGTGTGCTATTTGCATCAGGCAGTATAGGCTGGGATCCCCTATACAGGATCACACCGCAGTGCGAAGCGCCCGGTTCACACACATTATCTACCAAGGCAATTAATTACATGGCCCTACCAGCACAGGATGTATAGGCTATGTCCCAAATGACACCCAGTTTCTCTAGTGCTATGGGTACTGGTTAAAAGTAGTGTACTAAATAGGTATTAAGGTGCTATTTGGGATATAGACATAGGCTAAAAGGACTTGGAGGGCTGGGGGCTTGTCTTGTCCAACATGCGGTTTACCAGCCATATCTAATGGCTCTCATACCCAGACCCAGTTAACTCTCCTAGCTCCCACCATAACTCCCCGCTGCAACGTGTGTGTGCTGCACATGGGCTGCACTGTCAGGCCTAGGGCTCTCATGCCCCCCTTACTGAGCTGGGCCTCCTGAGTGAGCTTCAGCATCAGGACTACACAGCACATTCTCCAGTGTAATTTTGTTTTTTACAAAATTACACTGAGAGTGTTAAATCAACACAGTGTTAAATCAACCTACTGCTTAGTGTAAAGCCTTATTCAAATATTTCCCAGAGTGCCTTGCCTTTCGAGTAAATTGTTTTAAAAAAGGTCATCCTTTGTACATATAGCAATAGGTACTTCATTGAAACCCCAGTTCATAAAATTCAGAGATTTTCCATAATACTGGTTCCACTTCCAGGAAACATCCAACCAGGAGTTCTGTAAAATCTGGGAATGTTGAATTTTACAACCCATTATGCAGGTTTATAAAGTGATGTGTAACTCCTATTGGAATCCAGCAAGAGTTAGGCTATCCAACAGTTGGAATTTGTATTCGGCTACAATCGGCATTCAGAATGAATGTCAGGGTTAGGAATATTGTGCGGAGACTAGCTAAGGCATTTACACTGGAACAAACATTTCAGTAACGAGTGCAAAAAAATCAAACTAACTGATTGAATTAGTTTCGAAAAATGTATGTTATTTATCATTGTGCAGCACAAGGTTAATCAATTAATGTACGCACACAAACATATACAGTGGGGAGAACAACTATTTGATACACTGCCAATTATTTAGGTTTTCCTATTTATAAAGCATGTAGAGGTCTGTAATTGTCATCATAGGTACACTTCAACTGTGAGAGACGGAATCTAAAACAAAAATCCAGAAAATCACATTGTATGATTTTTAAGTAATTAATTTGCATTTTATTGCATGACATAAGTATTTGTTAGTTTTTCTTTAAGAAGCCCTCCTGTTCTCCACTCATTACCTGTATTAACTGCACCTGTTTGAACTCGTTACCTGTATAAAAGACACCTGTCCACACACTCATTCAAACAGACTCCAACCTCTCCACAATGGCCAAGACCAGAGAGCTGTGTAAGGACATCAGGGATAAAATTGTAGACCTGCACAAAGCTGGGAGAGGCTACAGGACAATAGGCAAGCAGCTTGATGAGAAGGCAACAACTGTTGGCACAATTATTAGAAAATGGAAGAAGTTCAAGATGATGGTCAATCACCCTCGGTCTGGGGCTCCATGCAAGATCTCTCTTCGTGGGGCATCAATGATCATGAGGAAGGTGAGTGATCAGCCCAGAACTACACGGCATGACCTGAAGAGAGCTGGGACCACAGTCTCAAAGAAAACCATTAGTAACACACTACGCTGTCATGGATTAAAATCCTGCAGCACACTGCTCAAGCCAGCGCATGTCCAGGCCCGTCTGAAGTTTGCCAATGACCATCTGGATGATCCAGAGGAGGAATGGGAGAAGGTCATGTGGTCTGATGAGACAAAAATAGAGCTTTTTGGTCTAAACTCCACTCGCCGTGTTTGGAGGAAGAAGAAGGATGAGTACAACCCCAAGAATACCATCCCAACCGTGAAGCATGGAGGTGGAAACATCATTCTTTGGGGATGCTTTTGTGCAAAGGGGACAGGACGACTGCACCGTATTGAGGGGAGGATGGATGGGGCCATGTATCACGAGATCTTGGCCAACAACCACCTTCCCTCAGTAAGAGCATTGAAGATGGGCCGTGTCTGGGTCTTCCAGCATGACAACGACCCGAAACACACAGCCAGGGCAACTAAGGAGTGGCTTCGTAAGAAGCATCTCAAGGTCCTGGAGTGGCCTAGCCAGTCTCCAGACCTGAACCCAATAGAAAGTCTTTGGAGGGAGCTGAAAGTCCGTATTGTCCAGCGACAGCCCCGAAAGCTGAAGGATCTGGAGAAGGTCTGTATGGAGGAGTGGGCCAAAATCCCTGCTGCAGTGTGTGCAACCCTGGTCAAGAACTACAGGAAATGAATGATCTCTGTAATTGCAAACAAAGGTTTCTGTGCCAAATATTAAGTTATGCTTTTCTGATGTATCAAATACTTATGTCATGCAATAAAATGCAAATGATTTACTTAAAAATCATAGAATGTGATTTTCTGGATTTCGCAGATGAAGTGTACCTATGATAACAATTACAGACCTCTACATGCTTTGTAAGTAGGAAACACCGCCGATTTTGCAGGTTATCAAATTCTTGTTCTCCCCACTGAATATCGAAACATTATTTTTTTATCAACGTGCAATAGAGCATGCAGGGAAATATGATAATGTTGGGTGTGGTTTTGTGTATGGTTTCAAGCCCGTGTATTAGGGTAGAACTAGGTTCTCAAAATCGCTCTGGATAAGAGCGTCTGCCAAATGACTTAAATGTAAATGTAAATAAGACATCATGAAAATAAGTCTGTTTTTTTATGAGAACATATTTGCTCGTGATGGAGAAATTAAGCTTCCTGAAGCATTGAGTATTTCCAGCCAATTGTGTTGAAAAAAAAGGCTAATTACGCAAGGCTTGGATCAACACGTTGTACAGTAGTGACACCTGCTGGTCAAAATAATTTAGAACAGCCAAATTATTATAGATGATGTCGCACAAGCTATGCAGGGTAGCTTTTTTGGCTCTTTTACCGAAACCAATACCAAACCACTCAGGTGGTTGTTCGACAAAACATTGATCATGTGCTTCTGATAAAGTGATACAAGCATCGGCACACTGCTTCGAAGCGCCTATTTAGTGATTTCAAAGCAGGCTTCGGAGCTGAATGCAACAATCATGTCTCTGTCCATAGCTGCTGAAAAATATCGTAATAATAACAAATATTAATATATATTTTTTAAATTCTCTCAAAAGTTGTGAACTGGGTCTTTACTAGTCCTGTATTAGCAGGGACCAATATAACTAGCAGGAAACGATATAACCAGCAGTAGCACAGACACTTTTTCAGCCCCTACAAAAAAAAAAAATCTTCACCCAAAAACTACTTCCCGCGAAGCCTGTCTCTCTGTCACTAAGAAATACAGTCATTGGTGGTAACTCTACAATTTACTTGAACTCTGGGAAATATTTGAATAAAGCTTTACGCTAAGCCTTGTGTTAATTTAACACTGTTCCAATGTCTGTATGGGTCCACAGACTCAACACTTTGAATGTAAAATTATGTATTATTTTTACATTGGAGAATGTACACCAGAGAATTTGCTGTGTAGTGTTCTCAAGGCTCCCTGAGTGAGCTGAATTTAAATACTTCCCATCTCTGGTGTGTGTGTGTGTGTGTATGTGTGTGTGTGTGTGTGTGGCTTTCGCAGGCTTTCGCTCCCTCCACTAATTAATTGACAGTATGTCCAACTGATCCTTAACAAAATGTTTCTAAGGACGACTACTGTCAGAAACCTCTGGAATAAAGCTCTCTCTCACACACATACACACGAGACTGTTGAAAAGTGAATGTGCATCACCTGGTAAACAAACGTGTGTACGCACACACACATGCACACACATATAGTTGGAGTGTTGGGAGCTGGAGTGTATCAGGTTGTGTTTCTGAATGATGTGCTAGTTATTTTTCATGCTTCTCCTCTTCAGCACAACTTGACCGTGTGTTTCTCAAGTTTCACTAACCTGCTCACATATCTCTCTTCTGCTGAATACCTCCCTTTCTCTTCCTGAAACTTACCTTGTGCCATGTGTTCTTCCTTCTTCCTTTTCTCTCTCTTATATCATCCTGCTTATTTCCCTCTTCTTCCGCTCTCTCTTTCCCTCTCTCTATCTCCCCGCTCTCTCCTTTTTGTCTCCGTTCCTGGTTATCTCAGGGTTTTGGGTTTGTAACATTTGAAACGAGTGCAGATGCGGACCGTGCGCGGGAGAAACTAAATGGTACAATCGTAGAGGGACGCAAAATAGAGGTGCCTTCTTTTCCCTGTACTCACCCCTTCCTCCCTCCCCTGTTCTCTCTCTCCCTCTGCCTGACGGTGCTTGCCTACCACCCCCTCTTCTCTCCTCCTCCACCATCCTTCTCTCCCTCTGCCTGCTGCACCTTGATCGCTGCATGCTGAATGCTGAACTCTGAGCCGTAAGTGTGTGTGTGTATGCGCACGTGTTGTGTGTCTTTACATGTCTCTTCTGCATGCATGTGTGTGTGTGTTTACCAGGGGCATGTGTATTAGATCAGAATGTGTTTGATACTGAAGGAGCAGAGCAGAACACTCAGATCCCCACAAACTTGAGGTTGATGTATGCGCCAGTTTGAAGTCCTCGCTCTTGCTGTTCTTAATACACGTACACATGCTCTCTCTCCATCTCCGGCTCATGTTTAAATTAACTCAATCGCTGGGTATCAAAGTGCTGCCAACGTTGCTTTAAATCCTGCTTGTTTATCCAAAGCACCCCTGCTTATATTACACACCCCAGGGCAAAAAATATAGATGTTATTTCTCTCTCTCTCTCTCTCTCTCTCTCTCTCTCTCTCTCTCTCTCTGTCTCTGTCTCTGTCTGTCTCTCTCTCTCTCTCTCTCTCACTTACTTACTTACTTACCTAGTCTCTATATATCTCTCTCTTTCCTCTCCCCCTCTCTCAGGGTGTTTTCTCACATCCACCGTCCTTCCGCCCCCATTAAAATAATCTATGTAATGTATAAACAATACCAGGGCCCATACATCACATCAGACACGGGCTACGGTAGCGTTAGCATAGCCTAGCGTAGCCTCAAGGTAAATGACCTCTGCTGGCCCATTGGAAATGAAAGCCATTAGCACTAATTAGCAGCCAAGGGAAACGCTAACAAGGCAAGCTAGGAAAACATGCTAAACTCAACTCGATGCTGCCAGGGACAGGGCGAGATAGTGAGCTGTTTTTCCCTCAGCAACCTCAGAGAGAGAGAGAAAAAAATAACTTTAACATTTCTGTTTAGAATGAGAGGCCCCTAAGTGATTGATAGAGATGTTTGCAGAAAATGGATACTGGTTTCTTTAGAAGAAGACTAAAGCTCAGACATCTAAGAGGATTTAAACTTAGGTTTTTGGTTCATATGATGCTGCTGATATATTATTCTAACCATGTCTTGCTGCATGGTTTGCCAGCCAGGCTTGTAACTATATTATGAGCCTGCAAGAATGATGCTCTGATGTGCAGTTGTTTGTGTGTGTGTGTGTGTGTGTGTGTGTGTGTGTGTGTGTGTGTGTGTGTGTGTGTGTGTGTGTGTGTGTGTGTGTGTGTGTGTGTGTGTGTGTGTGTGTGTGTGTGTGTGTGTGTGTGTGTGTGTGTGTGTGTGTGTGTGTGTGTGTGTGTGTGTGTGTTTTGTTTCATTAGTCCCAAAATGTTTTGCTTGTCAGAAATCAAGTTTTTGAGATATGCAACTTTCAATTTATAGAAATCATCCCCATATGATGCATTTTGGGAAACATTTTGGGGCAACAATGTCAACAATGGACTAATGAAACAAATACCAAAAGATGTTGGGTGGAATTTTCCTTTAAGGTAAAAAGTGTGAGTGTCATATCTGAGTGATGATTCTAGTGGGGTGAACACCAGTGGGATATAAATTGACTCCACATGTGGTGAATAAATTACGTGTTATTTTAATCACAGCGGAATCAACACTGCTTGGTATTGTTGTTACTCAATTAAGTTCATTTCACAAACAAACTGTGACTTGCAGGTCTACCGTTACCCATGAGCCAGTACATTCTGACCCTCATTTATGGTCAGAAAATGATTAAAAATCATTCTCTTAGACAATCACTTGGTGAAGGCTTCTAAAATGGAAGTTTTTGAATAGAACAACCATTTCTCTATCACTAACAAAAACAGTCATGGTTGGGTATTGCTCACAGTCACTTGAAAGGCATGCTGGGAAATATGGTTAAAGTTTTAACAAAAAATAACTAACACTACATGTGTTTTTCCCAAACATTGAGAAAGTGTAACAGCATCAACTCTTATAAAGTGTTAATTGAAGCCGGAATTGGCAACACCCATGGTGTTAGGGACTAACATTCTAGTGATGCTAGTTTGTGAACACCTTGAAAAGTGTTAGTTTAACACTATTTCAGTGGGACACATATCATTTCTATAATTTCTAAGAAAGTGTTACAAAATTCTGATCTCAAATGTGCTGTGTGTGTGTGTGTGTGTGTGTGTGTGTGTGTGTGTGTGTGTGTGTGTGTGTGTGTGTGTGTGTGTGTGTGTGTGTGTTCTCTAACTGTCTAATCTCTATCGCTGAACACAGGTCAACAACGCAACAGCAAGAGTAATGACAAACAAAAAGGTGTCAAACCCTTACACAAATGGTAAGCTCTTCCCTTATCCTCCTCTTTCTTCCTCTCCTTCTCACACATTCCCCTTCATCCTTCAATCCTCTTCCTTTACCCCTCCCTACTTCCTCTTACCCACTTCTTCTTTCTCCACCTCCTCCGTCCTTTCCTCCTTCCATCTCAATGCCACAGACAGACAGACATTGGTGCTTTATACAGACAGATTAGACAGATCAGAGGCTAAATGTACTATATTTACTAAGCTGATGGTGTAATATGTATTCAGTGACCCAGACTCTCACCCTATGATGACTAAACCATGATCAGGGCCATGACTGCAGCAACTCAGGTTGTTAATTATTATAATCATTTAATCATTTAATACTTTTTAAGAAGGCTATTTGGTTGGTTTTTATTTGAATTCCGCAAGACGTTCTTCATTTGAAATCATTTCTGGAGGGTTTTTGGAAACTTTGCCTCTGCTGATTCCATCTGGCCTTAAGCATGACTTGCCTCTCAGCTAGGAGATGATACGGGGACCATCTCTTAAAATCTCCTAATATAATAAGAACAAAGAGGGAAAGGGGAATTGGTTTGACCATAAGGAGAGAAGGAGGAGTGTTGGGAGGGGGAGAAAAGTGAATTTGGTGAGAAGGAGTGAGTGGATGAGTGAATGGAGGAAATAAGAAGCCAGGGCTCATTCTGAAAGGGTTTTAAGGTTTGTCTCACTCTCTCTCTGACACTCATTCATGTTGATGGGAGAGAGAGCAACAAGATCTCATAGTTTCCCTTTGAAATTCGACGCATTATGGATGGACGTATTTTTCACGCATTAATTCCGCATGGTTACAGGATTAATTCCGCATGGTTACAGAGTCAAAACAGGCACAACTCAAAGGGTTAAGTTTAGATATTCATTTGGAGTGGTTAAGGTTAGGGTTATGGTTTGGGGACGGCTTAAAACAAAACAATACAAAACGAGGCACTATTACCATCAGATATCATCAGGTCTCGCGACTTGCTGCACATTCTGAACTGTGGTGGTGTAGTGGTCTAAGCAGTGCATTCTGACTCTGTGCATCATGATTTCGTGCCCAGTGGTGGGAGATTTCTTTTTTTTTCTTTTTTTTTGTCAGCGCCGAAGAAGGCATATATCGACGTTCTCAGGACCTTTACAAACGTCTGAAATAGCAGTCTTTTTTTTGTGATCAGCCTGAGAGAGGGAGAGAAATCGAGAGAGAGAGAGAGGAAGTTAGAGATGGAGGAGAGAGACGAGGCCAGGAATGAATCAGCCAGACATGTCAGCACTCCTCTCATCCTCCACCCACTCCTACATCCCTCCATTGTAGGAGGGTTAGAGTGGTGCAGACAGAGAGAATGAGGCCTGAACGGCTCGCCATCCGTCACTGTCACTGGACCACACCACCACACTTCTCTTCTCCTCTGGCTCTCCTCTTGTCTTTTATTATCCCTCACTCCTCCCACCACCGCACCATGCTACACAGAAGGAGAGCACCATGCTACACAGAAGGAGAGCACCATGCTACACAGAAGGAAAGCGTCTGCTAAAAAAATATATATATGTTTTGGGATGCTAAGCTAACGTCAGTCTAAGTGAATGGTATGCTAAGCTAACGTTAGTCTACCGCTCCCTGTGTGTTTTCTATAGGCTGGAAGCTGAACCCCATGGTGGGAGCTGTCTATGGTCCTGAATTGTATGCAGGTAAAACTCCACTGATGCAAACACTACACTAGACTACAATACAACACATTACTATCAGAGTACAACTGTACTTGGTCCTAAAGACTATCTATCTGGCGAACAGACTATACACAATTTCAGACTCACACAAAGACTACACGATAGGCCCACAGACTATACAGGCTCCAAACTAGAGCCCAAAATCTGCAGATCTCTCTCGCTTTCGCTCTCTCTCTCGCTTTCGCTCTCCTTCCCTCTCTCTCTCTCTCTCTCTCTCTCTCTCTCTTTCGCTGTATCTCTCTCTCCTCTCTCTTTCTGTCTCTAGTTTGCTCTCTCTCTATCTTTCTTTCTTTCTTCTCTCTCTTTCTCTCCATCTCTCTTTTTCTCTTTCATTTTCTTTCTCTCTCTCTCTCATTCTGTTGCTGTTGAATTGATCATGTGATCATGCAGGTATGTGTGGGGTTTTGTGCATTCATGCATTAATGAGTTCATGAGTATATGCATAAACCTGTGTGTGTGTGTGTGTGTGTGTGTGTGTGTGTGTGTGTGTGTGTGTGTGTGTGTGTGTGTGTGTGTGTGTGTGTGTGTGTGTGTGTGTGTGTGTGTGTGTGTGTGTGTGTGTGTGTGTGTGTGTGTGTGTGTGTGTGTGTGTGTGTGCGTGCGTGCGTGCGTGCGTGCGTGTGTGTGTGTGTGTGTGTGTGTGTTTGGCGGAGAGGCTGCTTTCATTTAGAGGAAGTGCTGAGACTGCCTGGTGTCTTTAACTGCACTCCTTTCTGCTCATTAGACTGAAATCTGTTCATTCCAAGACAGCTTTACTGCCAAGCTCTAAATAACAGCCCTGACACAGAAAAGCCATCTATCTCTTTTATTTCTTCTCTCTTTCCTCTCCTCTCCTCTCCTCTCCTTCTCTCTCCTCCCCTCCGCTCTCCTCCCCTTTCCTCCCCTCTCCTCTGTTCTCTTCCGCTCTCCTTCCCGTCCCCTATTCTCCTCTTCTATGCTCTCCTCCCCTCTTCTACCCTCTCCTACCCTCTCCTCCCGTCCTCTTCCCTCCTCCCCTCCCCTCCCCACGCTCTCCTTTCCTCCCCTCTCCTCACCCACCTCCAACCTACGTCTCAGTCAAACCCCACCCTTTACCTCAGAGCAACCCCAACCCCACTGATTCTCAACCCCAACCCCACTGATTCTCAACCCCAACCCCACTGATTCTCAACCCCAACCCCACTGATTCTCAACCGCAACCCCACTGATTCTCAACCCCAACCCCACTGATTCTCAACCCTAACCCCTAGATGTATGCACGTGAACACGTAGGTACGCACACACACAGTAGGCAGCCTTCTGTGTGTGTGTGGCTGGGGCGACCGGCTGGCTGTCTGATTGATAGCATGTTAATGTCTCGAGTCATCTTAAACATGCCAGTAAAGTTTGCCAAGCCTAAACGATACCATATGCCTCTGCAAGTCCCATGTGGCATCCATGGTGGAGGAGTGTGTTTAAGTGTATGCGTGCGTTCACCATTCCTACCTGAAGATGCAGGGAGAATATCACAGGAAAATATATCCCAGCTTTACTTACAAAACAACCTACAGTACCTCCCTCACTCCTCCCATCCCTCCTTCCCTCCACTGGTCGTCTTACTCCCTCATTTCCTTTCCTCTCCCCTCTAAATATGAAAAATGAAAAAAATCCTGTAGCGGAAGTGTTGGGTCTGGATTTCTTCTGGAATAATTATAGCTGCATTTAATCTACTTTAGGCGGGAATAGAGCGGGATGTAACGGCCATTAATCACTCTTTATCAGTGTGGCGTTCCGAGCGTGGATCAGCGGAATTGGGGCCCATAAATCGTGTGTGTGTGACAGAACACTCCGTCTCCATTCCTGCAGTCGGCTACAGGTTTATTGTGTTCAAATCCCATTCAGAAAGAATGACGGATGAGAGGAGAGAGAGGAGAGAGTAGAGCAAGAGAGAGGGGGGAGAGGGGGGGGAGAAGGGAGAGAGAGAGAGCGAGAGCGGCCGGCCACTCAAATCTACTACAAATCCAGTACACACAGGCACGTACACACTCGCACACACTCTCACACTGGCACAAACAAGCATAGATGCATGCATTCACACACATGGATATGAGGCGAGAATGGTCACTTCGTTCTTAACTTATGGAGTAGGGTTGAATAGGGAGGCACTTCATTATTTAATCATTGTGCGTTTTTGAGGGTGTGTGTGTGTGTGTGTGTGTGTGTGTGTGTGTGTGTGTGTGTGTGTGTGTGTGTGACTGACTGAGTGGAGTAGACTGCGGGGCATGAAGGACAATGAGAGAAATGTAATAGTGATTGATTGACTGTGTCCTAGGCCTAGTGTATGCAGAGATGGTGTGTGTGTGTGCGTGTTTGCACACTGTGTGTGTGTATATGTGTGTTTGTGTCTGCTAGTCTGAGTATATGCATACAGTTTAGCAGGGAGCTCACCAACACACAACAAATAAGATTAAAATGCAAAGCGCAGGCAGAGAAATAACAAGGGGCTTTTCAACATATGCTGAAAAATGTGCAAGTTGGAAGGTTGCCATTAGTTTGACTTCGGAGTGCATCACTCTGCCATGATTTGATTGGTCCAACGGGGACGAGGCTGTGTCATTTGCTGACCCGCCTTTTATTGCTGAATCAATTTCATGTCTTTTTTATGTAAAAAAATTAGAGGGTGTGAGTGTGAGTTTATGTGAGTGTGTTTGTGTATGTGTATGTCAGTGTGAGCAAATTGTGTGTGCGTGTGTGTGATTGCTGTGGTAATGTGTGTAGAAGGCTCTTTTAATTGTCTAAGGATAGATTTAAGGCTTAATTAAGCATAATCAGACGCTAACGCTCTGTCACTGTCCCCAAGCACAGGCTCTACACACACACGCACGTACGCACACACACACAGACCACGGTGTAGACAGACTAGACTGGTGTATAGGAGCAGTCTTCCAGTACGACTCAGACAGATGAGGAAGCAGTCTGCTGGTAAATTGTGGTGTAATGCAGAAAGCCAGGGCCATGTTTATTAAAGGGAAATTCCACCACTTTTCAACCTCATGTGCATTATCTCCAGCATAATACTCACATATATGAAAACTGTGCTTTTCTACATGTTGTAGGAGAACATATAAAGTTAAGACGTTCTAACCGATGACATAATCAAAAGTTAAAACGTTTAAAAAATAGTGATTGTCAAACACTATGAGATTCGCAGCAAGAAACGTACTATAATCCCACCCTGTGATGTCACAGAGAAGCATTTTTTTAGGAACTTTCTTACAAACTGTGTTAGAGTAAAGTGTTGCATGTTCATAAACACAGAAACACAGAAAACCTCACGTACCTGCAACTCACAAAATGTTGCTTATTCACACAATCATCCACAAGCCCTAACGCTGATCAATAATACATATGCACACCGAGGTTATTACAGTTACTGAAGACTAAACCAAAACTGAATGATGAATAAACAATTTAGTAAACTGTAAATAAAATAATCAACAAACCCGTTTGAAAAGCTGAAACCAGACTGAAACTATTATCCTTGACTCCAAAACAAACTAAAAGAAATTGTCATGAATTATGTTCAGTTTTAGTTTTTAGATTTTTTTCTCAAAATGTTGGGCAAAAATTGAATGGGTTTTTCAATCAGGCTTTTTTTCTAGTTGGGGTTTTCAAGCTTCTCGATCTGGCGGGTCACATAGAGATTGACTTGAATTTCAAGGTAGACTCAGCGATAGGATGTTGCCATGAGCAGCACCTCAGATATCGCTCATGTTCCTCTGCTCAGACGCAGCTGACACATGCCAGATCTAGATACTGTTATATGTATTAGCTAATCACATCATATGGTATAGCAGTTTGGTGCCCGACCGCACAGTCGAAGACGTGCCACTCAACCATTGGTTGATGCAACGTCTGAGGAGGGAAACGCGTTAGCTGATATGTAAAAGACCCATCCAGGTAAGATCTGACAGGCGACTAAGCAGAGGGCCGCGCCCATTGAGGTGAGCATGATGCAGGTTTTTGCTCTCACACAGTCACACAGAGTATCTGCGCCTGTAGCGGGCATCTCGTCAGTGGTCTGGGAGGGAGTGCAGGCGCGGGGCCTGGACAACAGGCTCAAGGACCTGAATTGGTTGAGCCTCCACAAGTGCTTGCCGGTACGTGCTATTATGTACCGGCATAGCTTGGCGCGATCCCCCACCTGCCCAAGATCTGCTTGTGGCAGGGAGGAGACTGTGCGCCATGCCTTTTGGGACTGTGCCTTTGCCGGAGTGGTATGGGCTAGGGCACGGGTGTTGATAGGTTTGGTTAGGAGTGATTTCGTAGTAACATGGGCTAGGTTAGAGAGAGGCGTAGGGAGAGCGAGGGGTACTGATAGGGACAGGTTTCTGCTCTGGCTTCTCATGAGTCTCTTTAAAAAGGGACTGTGGGAAGCCAGGCAGAATTTAGTTAAGACAGGGAGAGACTGGGGGGTGGAAGGGATAGTAAGGAGGGTGGAAAGTGATGTGAGGGGGAGGATGAAGAGGGAGGAGAGGAAGTGGGGGCAGCATGCGGCACGGGAGAGGTGGAAGGGGGGATTAGGTTTGGGAGTGTTAGATTAGTAAGGGGATAGATTAGGGACGTGGAGATAGGGAAGCGGTCAGGTATTGGTTAGGTATGACGGGGAGGGTTGATGCTCCCCTGAGGTTTGTTTTTGTTTGGGTGTTTGGTGATGGTGTATTGTATATAGTATGAATGAGAATTATGATTTGTAAGTATGAATGGCATTGAATGTAATAAATTATTTTTGTAAAAAAAAAATCTGCGCATGGGCACGGGTGCATTTCATGCTGCTACAACGTAGGTATCTATGGGCCAAAAACAGCTGGGTGCATCTTCGTCATCTCACTGAATCTACCTTTAAACCCAACATAATCTAACCTATGACCTGGCTCATTAAATTATGCACAGTGGCAAGAAGTGACACCCCCCCCCCCCCAAAAAAAACAACAACTTTACAACACAAACAGTTGAGGTTTACATACACCTTAGCCAAATATATTTCAACTCAGTTTTTCACAATTCCTGACATTTAATCCTAGTACAAAATGTCATGTCTTAGGTCAGTTAGGATCACCACTTAATTTTAAGAATGTGAAATGTCAGAATAATAGTAGAGAGAATGATTTATTTCAGCTATTATTTCTTTCATCACATTCCCAGTGGGTCAGAAGTTTACTTACACTCAATTAGTATTTGGTAGTATTGCCTTTAAATTGTTTAACTTGGGTTAAATGTTTCGTGTAGCCTTCCACAAGCTTCCCACAATAAGTTGGGTGAATTTTGGCCCATTACTCCTAACAGAGCTGGTGTAACTGAGTCAGATTTGTAGGCCTCCCTGCTCGCACACGCTTTTTCAGTTCTGCCCACAAATTTTCTATAGGATTGAGGTCAGGACTTTGTGATGGCCACTCCAATACCTTGACTTTGTTGTCCTTAATCCATTTTGCCACAACTTTGGAAGTATGCTTGGGGTCATTGTCCATTTGGAAGACCCATTTGCGACCAAGCTTTAACTTCCTGACTGATGTCTTGAGATGTTGCTTCAATATATTCACAAAATGTTCTTTCTTCATGATGCCATATACAATCCCTCATGCAGCAAAGCACCCCCACAACATGATGCTGCCACCCCTGCGCTTCACGGTTTGGATGGTGTTCTTCAGCTTGCAAGCTTCCCCCTTTTTTCTCGAAACATAATGATGGTCATTATGGCCAAACAGTTCTATTTTTGTTTCATCAGACCAGAGGACATTTCTCCAAAAAGTACAATCTGTGTCCCCATGTGAAGTTGCAAACCGGAGTCTGGGTTTTTTATGGCGGTTTTGGAGCAGTGGCTTCTTTCTTGCTGAGAGGCCTTTCAGGTTATGTCAATATAGGATTAGTTTTACTGTGGATATAGATACTTTTGTACCTGTTTCCTCCAGCATTTTCACAAGGTCCTTTCTGGGATTGATTTGCACTTTCCGCACCAAAGTACGTTTATCTCTAGGAGACAGAACGCGTCTCCTTCCTGAGCTGTATGACGGCTGCGTGGTCCCATGGTGTTTATACGTGCGCACTATTGTTTGTACAGATGAATGTGGTGCCTTCAGGCGTTTGGACATTGCTCCCAAGGAAGAACCAGACTTGTGGGAGGTCTGCCATTTTTTTCTGAGGTCTTGGCTGATTTCTTCTGATTTTCCGATGTTGTCAAGCAAAGAGGCACTGAGTTTGAAGGTAGGCCTTGAAATACATCCACAGATACACCTCCAATTAAATCAAATTATGTCAATTAGCCTATCAGAAGCTTCTAAAGTCATGACATAATTTTAAAGACACAGACAACTTAGTGTATGTGAACTTCTGACACACTGGAGTTGTGATACAGTGAATTATAAGTTAAATAACCTGTCTGTAAACAATTGTTGGAAAAATTACTTGTGTCATGCACACAGTAGATGTCCTAACTGACTTGCCAAAACTATAGTTTGTTAACAGTACATTTGTGGAGTGGTTGAAAAACAAGTTTTAATGACTCCAATCTTACAGTATGTACACTTCTGACTTCAACTGTAGATGTCTCCTAGCCTCCCACAGATACCTTACTTTCTGTCCCTAACACTAAAACAACCAAATAATTTAAAAAACAAAATGGCCTTATAAAACATAAACTAAATAAAAAACTAGCAAATCAGATCTGAAAACTAACTGAAACTAAAAACACAACACTTTGAGAACCTTGATGCTCACACACGCACACACACACACACACACACACACACACACACACACACACACACACACACACACACACACACACACACACACACACACACACACACACACACACACACACACACCCACGCGCACACACACACGCGCACACACACACACACACACACACACACACACACACACACACACACACACACACACACACACACACACACACACACACACACACACACACACACACACACACACACACACACACACACACACACTTAAGCCAATCACATTCTGTATGTAACT
>NC_088235.1:35371642-35514142 GCF_036934945.1 Oncorhynchus masou masou
CTTTATGTAATACATGTATCACTAGCCACTTTAAACAATGCCACTTCATATAATGTGTACATACCCTACATTACTCATCTCATATGTATATACTGTACTCGATCCCATCTACTGTATCTTGCTTATGCCGTTTTGTACCATCACTCATTCATATATCTTTATGTACATATTCTTCATCCCTTTACACTTGTGTGTATAAGGTAGCTGTTGTGAAATTGTTAGGTTACTCGTTGGTTATTACTGCATTGTCAGAACTAGAAGCACAAGCATTTCGCTACACTCGCATTAACATCTGCTAACCATGTGTATGTGACAAATAAAATTAGATTTGAAATTCCACAAATTGACTTTAAGGTGCACCTGTGAATTGAAATGCATTCCAGGTGACTACCCCATGAAGCTGGTTGAGAGAATGCCAAGAGTGTGCAAAGCTGTCATCAAGACAAAGGGTGGGTATTTGAAGTGGAGGGGAGGGTGAATTTGTTTTTTTCAAGCTTTCAGGGTGTGTCAGGATAAAATACATTTTACTGAAGTAAGGGCCATTCATTTTCATTTCAGAGAGATATGATTTTCTGCAGGTATCCCTCATTATAAATAATGTACAAGCCCCTACAGTGCATTCTGATAGTATTCAGACCCCTTGACTTTTTTCACATTTTGTTACCATTACAGCCTTATTCTAAAATTAATTAAATAAATAAAATTCCTCATCAATCTACACACAATACCCCATAATGACAAAGCAAAAACAGGTTAGACATGTTTGCAAATGTATAAAAAAAGATACCATATAAGTAATATAAGTATTCAGACCCTTTGCTATGAGACTCGAAATTGAGCGCAGGTGCATTCTGTTTAGATTGATCATAATTGAGATGTTTCTACAATTTGATTGGATTCCACCTGTGGTAAATTCAATTGATTGGACATGATTTGGAAAGGCACACACCCGTCTATATAAGGTCCCACAGTTGACATTGCATGTCAGAGCAAAAGCCAAGCCATGAGGTCGAAGGAATTGTCTGTATAGCTCCAAAACAGGATTGTGTCAAGGCACAGATCTGGGGAAGGGGACAAAAATATTTCTGCAGCAATGAAGGTCCCCAAGAACACAGTGACCTCCATCATTCTTAAATAGAAGAAGTTTGGAACCACCAAGACTCTTCCTAGAGCAGGCTGCACGGCCAAACTGAGCAATCTTGAGAGAAGGGACTTGGTCAGGGAGGTGACCAAGAACCCGATGGTCACTCTGACACAGCTCCAGAGTTCCTCTGTGGAGATGGGATAACTTTCCAGAAGGACAACTCAGCAGGAGCTCAGCATCAAACAACCGGAAAAATGGCGGACGGAAGACAGTTTGGTGCGGCAGGTGCCGCTTCTCATTCGAATGCTGTAATTTTATCTAAACCATCAGGTGTACGCCGATCCCAGCTAAGTAACTCATGCAAAGAGTTAAAGCGCAATTGTGTTTTATCTCCAGTACTCTGCCATGATTGTCAGTTATGTAGCTGCTCTACTGATAATCTCAGTGCGTCCTTGCTGGGATGACACAATCAGTCTACTACCGGAGAATATCAACACCAAACACATTGGTTCACCGTTCCACGGGAGCGGACAGTACACAGCATACCATAATGTTCTGAATAATGGCCAAGTCTACCTCGCTCCTTATTCTACGGAACCGCTTAGGCGTAACAAACAAGTCCAACATTTATCGGAAACTGTTAAACTACCTGTTCACTACCCTCCTGCTCTCCGGGGATGTACAACTCAATCCTGGGTCCAATATCACCGAGCCAGTGATACGCACCGGAGTGGAGAGCGGTGGATGGCCTCGTCCACTGGTCTTCGCCGCTGTGGAGGTGGGTGAGTGCTATGGTTTCTCTCGACTCACCCTACTCCAGGATAGATTTTGACTCTTCAAACATACCAGAGTCGCTATATGCGATCCCTGACTCTGCTTCTGGTACGCAAGCTATTTTAATTAGTTCCCCGCATCCAGTGCAGGTGGGAGGGATTGTTAATTGCGCTACCGAACTGCCCCTAATCAAAACGAAACAAAACGGCCTAAACCCAGCCGTCAGAAAACACAGAAAATTTAACTTTTTTCAGTGTCAATCACTCGAGTCATCTGGGACCCACGAGCTAAGCCCAAGGGACTACTAGGGGGGCACTTGAACATTCGTAGTGTCATTCCAAAAAGTGATCAAATTCAACATCTACTCAGACTCCAACCTTGACTTTCTCTGCCTCTCGGAGACATGGCTCCATAAACACTCTCCATATGCTGCTTTGATTGTGCCTGGCTACAATGTTTTCAGGAGAGACAGGATTGAAGGAAGAGGAGGGGGTGTGATGATTTACATTAAAGAACATATCCGATGTAAACAAATTGAGTGGTCATGTGATAATGAACTAGAATGTAGCGGCCTGAAAGTTACACTGTCTCCCCAAATGTCTTTTACCCTCATTGGAATGTATAGGCCACCTTCCACCAAAAGTGTGTTTTTTGATCAGTTTAATACCATGCTTAGGGAATGTGATTTTGGGAAAGAGGTCATCTTAATGGGAGATTTTAACATTAATTATGAAGACAAGTGTTGTAGGAAAACCCTCAAACGGATCACTAATACCTTTGACCTTACACAGCTAGTTAAAGGGCCAACCAGGGTGACTTGTTGCTCTAAAACACAGATTGATTTGGTGTTCAGTAATAAACCAGAGAGACTGACTAAATCATTCAATATGGTTACTGGGCTGTCTGATCATAATCTGACACTTATAGCCAGAAAGCTGTCTAAGAGCAGGTTTAACCTCTCTACTGTTAGAAAGCCGGATCAACTCAGAATACCTAAGAGTGAATTAAACTATTTTGAAAATGCAATTAAGGGAATAAACTGGAATGATCTCTTGTCCTATACAGACGTGGAAGCTGATAGTCAGGTTTTTCTATCCACAATCCAGACTACAATGAATGGCTTCCTAAAGAAAATCAAATCCAAACCTGGCCAAAAGAGCACTCTTCCTTGGCTAAATGGAGAAATCTGGAAATTGATGAAAGAACGAGATTATGCTCTAAAAATAGCCCTAAAATCTAAATTAGAGCATGACAGACGTAGGTTTACCATGTTGAGAAATAAGGTGATGAAAGAAATCAGACAGGCCAAGGCAAACTTTTTTATTAACATAATTGGTGAAGCAAAGGGAAATTCTAAATTGATATGGGAGAATCTAAAAAAGTTAACAGGGAAAGACCATAGTAACACTGCAAAAGACTAGAAATCATGGTGAATAACAATCTAACACAGGATGCAGTCAAAATAGCAATAGCCTTCAATTCCTACTTTATTGACTCTGTCAGGGCACTGACACAGAACCCCTCCACCGGTTTCTTGGGCTCAGTGCTAGTGAATGACACTCAACCTGTCTTCATCATAAGGGAGGTTTCTGAGTCAAAGGTGAACAAGGTGATTAGCTCAATAAAGAACTCTAAAGCCAAAGATGTGTTTGGGTTGGACTCTACCTTTCTTAAAAACTACAAAGAGTCACTCATTGGCCCCATTACTAAGGTCACCAACACATCTATTGGTCTCGGTGTGTTTCCAAGGGTATGGAAGTCGGCCATAATAACGGCCATCTTTAAATCAGGCGACCCTGCTGACGTGAGTAACTACAGGCCCATTAGTATACTACCTGTGGTGTCAAAGGTTGTTGAAAAGTGTGTAGCAGAACAACTGATTGCCCACCTCAACAACAGCCCCTTCACATTACACTCCATGCAGTTTGGCTTCAGAGCGAAACACTCCACATAAACGGCCAACTGCTTTCTTCTGGAAAATGTGAAGTCCAAGATGGACAAAGGGGGTGCTGTTGGGGCTGTGTTTCTGGATCTAAAGAAGGCTTTTGATACTGTTAACCATGAGATTCTCATCACAAAGTTTAACTTTTCCCCTGATGCCTTGAGATGGATGAAATCATACCTTGAAGGCAGAACTCAGTGTGTGAGTGAGCAATGAGCTGTCGCCCTATCGTAGCTATGATGTGGGCGTGCCCCAAGGGTCAATACTGGGGCCCTTCCTGTTCAGCCTGTACATTAATGATCTGCCTTCTGTCTGTACTGGGTCTGAAGTTCAAATGTATGCAGATGATACAGATATGTGCATGCAAAGAGCAAACAACAAGCTGCACAAGAACTCACTACTGTAATGGTCCAGGTTACAAAGTGGCTCAGTGACTCGTGTTTGCATCTCAATGTGAAAAAAACTGTTTGCATGTTCTTCACAAAGAGGGCAACAGATGCTACTGAGCCAGATGTCTATGTGTCAGGGGAGAAGCTCCAGGTGGTATCCGATTTTAAGTACCTTGGCATCATACTTGATTCCAACCTCTCTTTTAAAAAGCATGTGAAAAAGGTAATTCAAATAACTAAATTCAACCTAGCTAATTTCCGATTTATACGAAATTGTTTGACTACAGAGGTAGCAAAACTGTACTTCAACTCTATGATACTCCCCCACTTAACATACTGCTTGACTAGTTGGGCCCAAACTTGCTGTACAACATTAAAACCTATTCAGTCTGTCTACAAACAGGCTCTCAAAGTGCTTGATAGGAAGCCCAATAGCCATCATCATTGTCACATCCTTAGAAAGCATGAGCTCTTGAGTTGGGAAAATCTTGTGCAATACACCGACGCATGTCTTGTATTCAAGATCCTTAATGGCCTGGCTCCCCCTCCACTCAATATTTTTGTTAAACAGAAAACCCAGACATATGGCAGCAGATCCACAAGGTCTGCCATGAGAGGTGACTGTATAGTTCCCCTAAGGAAAAGCACCTTTAGTAAATCTGCATTCTCTGTGAGAGCTTCCCATGTCTGGAATACACTGCCATCAGACACACATAACTGCACCACATATCACACTTTCACAAAATGCTTGAAGACATGGCTAAAGGTCAATCAGATTTGTGAACATGGTCCCTAGCTGTGTGTTGCCGCTTTCCATGTTGTCTGTTGTCTGTAGCTTGTGAGGTGTGGAAACACTTTGTTGCTTTTATGAATTTTGTCTTGCTGCTTTTTGCTCTGTCTGTATGCTACGCCTTGCTTGTCCTATGTTGCTATGTCTTGCTTGTTCTATGTTGCTATTGTCTATATTGTAATTGTTTTTAATAACCTGCCCAGGGATTGCGGTTGAAAAATTAGCCGGCTGGCTAAAACCGGCACTTTTACTGAAACGTTGATTAATGTGCACTGTCCCTGTAAAAATAAACTCAAACTCAAACAACCATCTCTGCAGCACTCCACCAATCAGGACTTTATTGTAGAGTGGCCAGACGGAAGCCACTACTCCTCAGTAAAAGGCACCTGACAGCCCGCTTGGACTTTGCCAAAAGGCACCTAAAGGACTCTCAGAGCTCAGAATGGGTAGAAGGTCACCTTCCAACAGGACAACGACCCTAAGCACATAGCCAAGATGACCAGGAGTGGCTTCGGGACAAGTCTCTGAATGTCCTTGAGTGATCCAGCCAGAGCCCGGACTTGAACCCAAGTGAACATCTCTGGAGAAACCTGAAAATAGCTGTGCAACGACCCTCCCCATCCACCTTAACATAGCTTGAGAGGATCTGCAGAGAAGAATGGAAGAAACTACCCAAATACAGGTGTGCCAAGCTTGTAGTGTCATACCAATCAAGACTCGAGGCTGTAATCACTGCCAAAGGTGCTTCAACAAAGTACTGAATAAAGGGTCTGAATTTTTTATTTGTAATAAATGTGCACACAAAAAAATCAAAGGGTCTGAATACTTCCGAATGCACTGTAAATTACTCAAATGTAAATGTAATAACTGTGATCGCTGAAATAATATTTTGTCAATTTATAGATTTGTTTCGTAATAGCCTTTTATGGAACTTAGCATACCGGAACATATGTACTAATAAAGCAGTTAACTACTTTATGCCAAAATATTTTGTAGCCAGTCATGCCCTAAGTCGCTCTGGATAAGAGCGTCTGCTAAATGACTTAAATGTAAATGGAATAACATTTTTAAAGTGACGTTTGAGAGGCAGAGGCACCGTGCAGAACTAAGGACGCCGCGGGAGGACAATCTTTCCTCCCTGTTCTGCTTTTCTCGTTAACAAAAAAGGAGAGGGGCTGTAGCTATGGAGGGGGTAACTGTAGGGCAGGTATTTGACGCCGAATGCATCCTCAACAAACGCCCAAGAAAGGTATGAAATAACGTATTTTATCATAATATGGAAACATTAGACCCTTTACAATTGTTTAACTCTTTCCCACTCTTATCATTTGCAGGGGAAGTTTGAGTATTTGGTGAAGTGGAGAGGGTGGTCGTCCAAGTGAGTAGCTATTTAGCAAGAAGCTGGCTGAGCTAAACAATGACAATGTAGCCCATGATCCCCCTGCGACCCCGTATTTATCTCATAGCTACGCTATATTTACATTCATATGATACTATTCCCGTCGCATGTGGTTTTGGATAGACTGCAGGATGCATGGAAGAAAAATTATGGTGTTAGCCGTTTCGGAGTCTTGTTTTGTTTTCTTAAGCCGGAGCAGCTGATGATACGATGCCAAACCGGTATCTAGTAACGTGAGCAGGCATCCTCCTACTACGATAGCGAACTCGAGCACCGGAATATGTGACGCCCACTATTTTCATGCACCGTGCTTGCGTCGTGATCGTTTACCAATAATCTGGCTGAATGTAAATAGTTGAGCAAACGCTCAAGTTTTAGCCATTTACATTTAGGCTAGCCCTGAACAGCTACCCTCTCAAGATTTTCATTATTCAGACAATGTTCTTAATATTTTATTTAGATACAACGTCAATTAGGCCCATGTTTGTTTTTGATAGGATGCTACTATGTGTGACATTGCATCTGATAAAGGAGACTAGAAACAAATGGGCAGAAATTTATGGGTGTGACATTTATAATTGCAATGTCTCTCTAGCTACTGTTCTGTAATAAACAGTTTTCTAATATGGGGTTTTCTTTACAGGCATAACAGTTGGGAGCCCGAAGAGAATATTCTGGACCCCAGATTAATGGCTGCCTTCCACAAGAGGTGTGTTATTAATATCATACTGGTTGATGTTTGACCAGAACATATTCATTCGTACTTCTTGTAGAGCACTGTCCATGGTGTATTAGAGTTGCCCAGATCAAATGCATCCTTTGTTTCCTTCCTCCCTTCCTTGAAGCTATCATTTATATCTGACATAACCAAATTGGTGAAATAATTGAAATGCAACCCTTTCTTCTGGTTATTTAGTTATTATATTAGTAGTGACTCCAAGTAAGGAAGGATGTATTTTTAAAGTAGCAGAACATTGGTAGTAACTGTTTCTGATGCCATGTGTGTGTACTTTCTACAGAGAGCAAGAGAGGGAGCTACTGTTCGGTAAGAGAGGGAAGAGGCCAAGGGGGCGCCCACGGAAAATTCTGGTAATCAACACACTGTTGCTGCTATTCAATCGTATAAGATGTAGTCGTGACAACAAATGCAGTAAATTTACTTACTTTTGTCATCTTGATTATAATCTCTTCCCAATGATTGCTTTCATTACATTTCCAAACAACAATAGTAACATGATTCCATTTGTTTGTTTGGATGATGAAGATACAATCTGACGTCACATAATGCATGGTTACATTACAAACCATTCTGTCTAATTTCTTTAGGAACCAGAGCCAACTGAAACCAAATCCGACCGGTCCTCCTCAGCCTCTTCATCCGGCCTGTCCTCCTCTCCCTCCGCCTCTTCCTCAGAAGATGAAGACCACGGGAAGAAGGCCAAACCAGGTCCACGGCGCCTCAACCTCCACCCTGTCCTCCAGACGAGGCCCCATATCGTGGTGGCCAATCAGGAGCCCGTCCGGAAAAAGCGTGGGAGGAAACCGCTGCTCCCCGAGCTGAGGGCTTTGAGACAGGCAAATACCCGGCTGCCCCTGCCTCCCCCTCCTCTTTCTCGCCACCACCAGGTCCTCAGGCCCCCCCGTGAGCCCCCCAAAGAGGAACCTCGAGGGGGAGTGAAGAAGCCTCTACAGCCGGCCAGTTTCACCTACACCAGCCTGAGCGCCAGCCGGGGCTCCAGAGATGAGACGGCACCCCAGCGGGCTGCTGGAGGGGCCTTCTTCCAGGCAGGGGCCTCCAAACCTGGGCTGCTAAACTCCATATGGTCGGGTCGCTCCATGTCGACCATCACCCCCTCCTCTCCATACTCCTCTTCTTCTCTCAGCAGACCTCCCCCACCTCACAGTAAGGGATTGTCAGATCTGAAGCGCTCCCTCTCTGTCTCCGACGCTGGCAACAGCAGCCGAGCAGAAGGGCTTAAGGTGGCGTCCTCTGTAAAACCAGGGGTGTCTACATCAACATCACTTGGTCTCCACAACTCCAAGACCTCCAGTGGGTTCGGTGGCTCTCCAGCGGCTTGTAGCCCAGCTCAACGGTCCCCAGCTGGGCAGAGGAGGCAGCAGGAGGGCCCTGGAAGTCTGGCTGTGGTGATGGTTCAGCAGCAGGGAGCCAAGCCCTCCTCCTCTCCACCTCCCTCGGCTAGAGATCGCATCAGTCAGGCCCTCAGCCTCCGAGCTCTCAACCTGCAGAGCGTCAACAAACGGGCGCCCGGCAATGGTCTCCAGGGATACGGAACCTCTGGCATCACTGGAGTTGCAGTTTCAAGGTCGAGCCTGAGAAGCGGTGCCAGCCAGGCAGGAAAAGGAGCAGGAGGAATCATTAAAGAGATGCACACATCATCTGGGCTAGACCAGAGCCTGGCGTCCGGAGGGTTAGGGGCAGGGATACTGCGCTCTGGAAGCATTCCACAAGCCAGAGAGGAGAGGGGGGAGAGAGGGAAGACCACAGGTGCAGAGACTGAGAGAGAGCTGGACAGCAAGGGGCCAAGGGGTGTAGGGAGCGGCAATGGAAGACTGGAGAGAGGGGGGAGTGTACAGGGAGGTGTGTCGTCGGCCGGGGGAGGTGGATCAAGCGAGGCGAGAGAGGAGGACAGGAGGTCAGAACAGAGCCTTAACGAGCGGAACTCCCGGAGCATCGAGAACTCTCGGACCCTTAACGAGCTTAGCACAGGTGACTCAGATGACACCAGCAGCAGCGAATCAGAAGAGCCCGACTCCTCCCCTTATCCCAACAACAACGGGCCCCGCCTGGTCTCTATGGAGACAGAAATTGAGACAGACTGGCGGCCGGCACTTAGCCTTCTAGAACACGTGTTTGTCACGGACGTCACCGCCAACTTTGTCACAGTAACAGTGAAGGAGTCTCCAACCAGTGTGGGGTTCTTCAACGTCCGCAATCCCTAAAGCCTGTCCATGTACACTACAGTTCAAAAGTTTGGGGTCACTTAGAAATGTCTTTGTTTTTGAAAGAAAAGCAACTTTTTTTGTACATTAAAATAACATCAAATTGATCAGAAATACTGTGTAGACATTGTTAATGTTGTAAGTGACTATTGTATCTGGAAACGGCAGATTTTTTAAATGGAATATCTACATATATGTATCTGTATCAGAAACCATCACTCCTGTGTTCCAATGGCACGTTGTGTTAGCTAATCCAAGTTTATCATTTTAAAAGGCTAATTGATCATCTGAAAACCCTTTTGCAATTATATTAGCACAGCTGAAGACTGTTGTCCTGAAAACTGAAGATCTTGTACAACGCTGTGTACTACCCCCTTCACAGAACAGCGCAAATTGTCTCAGCGCAAATTGTCTCTAACCAGAATAGAAAGAAGAGTGGGAGGCCCTGGTGCACAATGTGAGCAAGAGGACAAGTGCATTAGAGTGTCTAGTTTGAGAAACAGAAGCCTCACAAGTCCTCAACTGGCAGCTTCATTAAATAGTACCCGTCAACAGTGAAGAGGCGACTCCGGGATGCTGGCCTTCTAGGCAGAGTTGCAATGAAAAAGCCATATCTCTGTCAGTGTTCTTTTTCCCATCTTAATCTTTCATTTTTATTGGCCAGTCTGAGATATGGCTTTTCTTTGCAACTCTGCCTAGAAGGCCAGCATCCCGGGATTGCCTCTTCACTGTTGACGTTGAGACTGGTGTTTTGCGGGTACTATTTAAGGAAGCTGCCAGTTGAGGACTTGAGAGGCGTCTGTTTCTCAAACTAGACACTCTAATGTACTTGTCCTCTTGTTCAGTTGTGCACCGGGGCCTCCCACTCCTCTTTCTATACTGGTTAGTCAGTTTTCTCTGTTCTGTGAAGGGAGTAGTACACAGCGTTGTACGTTAAACAAAAGTTTCTGGCGATGTTGAGTCTGTAATCGAACCCACAAATGCTCCAGATACTCAACTAGTCTAAAGGCCAGTTTTATTGCTTTTTAATCAGCACAACCGTTTTCAGCTGTGCTAACATAATTGTAAAATGTTTTTCTAATGATCAATTAGCCTTTTAAAATGATAAACTTGGATTTGATAACACAACGTGCCATTGGAACACAGTTGTGATGGTTGCTGATAATGGGCCTCTGTAAGTCTATGTAGGTATTCCATAAAAAATATGCCGTTTCCAACTACAATAGTCTTACAACATAAACAATGTCTACACTGTATTTTTGATCAATTTGAGTGTTATTTTAATAGACAAAGTTGCTTTTCTTTCAAAAATAAGGACATTTCTAAGGGACCCCTAACTTTTGAACAGTAGTTTACATGTACAGGATGCCCCTAGACACTGGCCATTGCCCCTCCTAATGGTTAAAGAGACATTACGCATTCAAATTAAAGTTTGAGAGACATTTTCAGGCTTCTACAGTAGTCTGATGTTAAGGTAAAACAACGATAGCTGGATCTACACAACTTATGTCATGTGACGTAGTTTCATTAGAGTACTTTAGAGGTCTGAAAACAGCTGACACTTTTATGAGTGAAATGTCCCCTTTTAAAGTAAGAATCTGTAGGGAGGTTAAACTCACTGAGCTTATCCTGGATCTGTGCCTAATGACAACCTATACCTGGAGGGATGAGGTACGACACAACGATAGGCCTGATTCCAAACCCATCCCTGGTCCCTTAGCCATTGACTGCCCCCTTGAAGATTTTCGAGGATTGGATATTAGACATAAGTCAGGGAGGCTTGGGCCTGGTTCCATTTCTGCCCTCAACCCCTTTGCCTAGGTCTTTCACTTTTCTGCATATTTTTCTCATACATATCCAGCTTTACATACATATCTATTTAGATCTGTGAAGTGGAGTCAACAAGGGATAGAGGAAAGAGACCTTTGGTATTGGACCCTTGCCAATTTAGGACTTTTGCAAAGACATAGCTGTCTGTGAAGCTTTGCCAGCATTTACAAAGAACTCAAGATATTGGCCAGTAAATGGTGACATATCCCATCTTACTTTTTTATTTTTCTCTGTCTGTTTGTCTTTGGACACCAAAGGAGTCATGAATGTGAATTGCGTATTTAAAAAAATATATGTTTTATTTTTTATCCTGTCAGTCAGTATTTATCTTGCACTACAGTATGTTATTTCAATATTTTAAGCTAACTATATCCAACTCTGAAACATACCCACTCATCTCAAGCAGGCATTTAAATATTGTACTTATTTACCAGTGTTAGTCCTATCTGCCTACCTGTGGTGAAGACCATTTGAATACAATCACACTCAGTCATTGACTGTAAGATCATCATAGGAGTGGAGAAGTGTTTTCATTTAATTTATATTTGCACATTTGTTACTCTTGATATTAATATGTATCTGTAACTCTGGTGCTTATTATGGCTTCAGAAACTCGTAGCCTGTGTGCCTCCTGCCATTTCTAAGGTATTGGAATAAACCGTGAGTATTATAAAAGTGGGTGCTTAACCATACCAAAATGCTCTTTATGGTTAAATCAATCAAATGTGTTTTATAAAGCCCTTTTTACGTCAACAGTTGTCACAAAGTACTTTACAGATACCCGGCGAACCTCCCTAGAAGGCAGGAACCTAGGAAGAAACCTGAAGAAGAACCAGGCTCTGAAGTGTGACCCGTCTTCTGGCTGTACTGGATACGTTGTTGTCAATGCAGGCTGCTGAATAGAGGGAGGAACGGCTCATATTAATGGCTGGAATGGCTTTCAAAGAATGTTGTCAAACACGTGCTTTCCATTCCACTGACTCTATTTTAGCCATTATATGAGCCATCCTCCCCTCAGCAGCCTCCATTGGTTGTTGTTTTCATGATTGGTAGGTGCTTTTCTGTCATACACATCTAAGTTGGAGGTCCCCAGATGTCTTTGGAAGCACCGTTCACAAAGCTACCAGTAGATGTCACTGTTGTATAGCACTCACCATACCCCTTTATCTCCCAGTGCACACTATATTGTACCCATGCAGTAGACATACTTCCGGCCATTTAGTGTATGTGGACACCTGCTCGTTGAACATCTCATTCCAAAATCATGGGCATTAATATGGAGTTTGTACCCCCTTTGCTGCTATAACAGCCTCCACTCTTCTGGGAAAGCTTTCTACTAGATGTTGGAACATTGCTGCGGGGACTTCCTTCCGTTCAGCCACGAGCATTCGTGAGGTCGGGCACTGATGTTGGGCGATTAGGCCTGGCTCGCAGTCGACATTCCAATTCATTCCAAATGTGTTCTATGGGGTTGAGGTCAAGGCTCTGTGCGGCCCAGTCAAGTATTTCCACACCGATCTCGACAAACCATTTCTGTATTGACCTCGCTTTGTGCACAGGGGCATTGTATGCTGAAACAGGAAAGGGCTTTCCTCAACTGTTGCCACAAAGTTAGAAGCACAGAATCGTTGAGAATGTCATTGTATGGTGTAGTGTTAAGATTTCCCTTCACTGGAACTAAGGGGCCTAGCCCGAACCATGGAAAACAGCCTCAAACCATTATTCCGCCTCCATCAAATTTTACAGTTGGCGCTTTGCATTTGGGCAGGTAGCGATCTCCTGACAGCCGCCAAACCCAGATTCGTCCGTTGACTGCCAGATGATGAAGTGTGATTCATCACCCAGAGAACGCGTTTCCACTGCTCCAGAGTCCAATGGCGGCAAGCTTTATACCTTTATACCTACTTTATGCTCGTCCATGGAAATCCATTTCTTGAAACTCTAGACGAACAGTTCTTGTGTTCACCTTGCTTCCAGAGACAGTTTGGAAATCGGTAATGAGTTTTGCAACCGAGGACAGACTCTTTTTACGCACTTCAGCACGCTGCAGTCCCGGGTTCGATCCCAGGTTGTGTCATAACCCGGCCGTGACCTTGAGTCGCATAGGGCGGCGCACAATTGGCCCAGAGTCGTCCGTGTTAGGGAGGGTTTGGCCGCGGGGGCATTACTTGGCTCATCGCGCTCTAGATACTCCTTGTGGAGGGCCAGGCTCCTGCAGGCTGACATCGGTTGTCAATGGAACAATGTTTCCTCCATGTTAAGTGGGCAGGTGTTAAGAAGTGTGATCAGGTGGGTCATGTGTAAGAGGACGCATGACTCGACCGTGGCCTCTCCCGAGCCCGTTGAGGAGTTGCAACGATAAGACTGGATCATAAATATATATATTTTTAAATGATTATAATTTAAAAAGGAGTTATTCAGTATGGGCCATTCTACTGCCAATGTTTGTCTACAGAGATTGCATGGCTGTGTGCTTGATTTTATACACCTGTCAGCAGTGGGTGTGTCTGAAAAGGCAGAATCAACTAATGTGAAGGGGTGTCCACATACTTTTGTATATTTAGTGTATATTACCTGTGCGTGCACACACAGAATAATATCTCAACAAACACACACACTTATTCAATTCACTTGCTCATATTCTCACACAGTGTCCTCTGCCACTTACATGCTGTTAAAGTGTGTGTTGAGGAGTGTGAGTGACAGAAGCTATCATTCCACAAAGCTGCAGATTCTGTGATTTATGGCCAGGGCCTGTCCAGCTCTGTGGAATTTTCCCAAAATAAGTTTGTGTAAACAGAGTGCGACAGAGAGCCCCTCAGAGCAGACTGGTATGCATAAACAGTTTGAACAGTGTGGGGCAGTGTAATCCCCCACCCTCACCTCCCTCTCTCCAGTCTACACACAAACACACACACTCTTGAGTGCTCACAACGCTGCACACACACCTAGACGGACATAGAGATACAGACAAAGTAACATACCTTAGCAGGCACGCAGTCACAGCCACGCAAACCCACACATATAGATGAAAAAAAACAGACGTAGTGACAGACACTAGCTAACACACACACAGAAAGACTTATCGATGTAGTATAGCGTAGACACACACACAGAAAGACTTATCGATGTAGTATAGCGTAGACACACACACAGAAAGACTTATTGATGTAGTATAGCGTAGACACACACACAGAAAGACTTATTGATGTAGTATAGCGTAGACACACACACAGAAAGACTTATCGATGTAATATAGCGTAGACACACACACAGAAAGACTTATCGATGTAGTATAGCGTAGACACACACACAGAAAGACTTATCGATGTAGTATAGCGTAGACACACACACAGAAAGACTTATCGATGTAGTATAGCGTAGACACACACACAGAAAGACTTATCGATGTAGTATAGCGTAGACACACACACAGAAAGACTTATCGATGTAGTATAGCGTAGACACACACACAGAAAGACTTATCGATGTAGTATAGCGTAGACACACACACAGAAAGACTTATCGATGTAGTATAGCGTAGACACACACACAGAAAGACTTATCGATGTAATATAGCGTAGACACACACACAGAAAGACTTATCGATGTAGTATAGCGTAGACACACACACAGAAGAGAAATGTAAACCCCCTGTCTTTCCCCCCTTTAGTCTCTACCAGCAGGTTGCACTGTCTGGGATGGAGGAGTTTCCCCCAGCAGATACACACACAGACTACCATCCCTCTTCCGCTGCACTCTGAAACAACATCACACTCTCTCTCCTTCCATCTTTTGCTGCCTTTCTCTTTCCCAACTCTTTCTAGCGTTTTACGCTCTCTTCTTTCCCTCTCTCCATCACTCACTCACACACCGAGAAAGAAAGCACGTAATTGCAGATTGGTCATTGTATCACTGTTCAGGAATGCTGGCCATAACTGAGGCATGTCTGATTTGGAGGTGGGCTTTTTCTAACACACTGTTGATATGGAGACACTGAGTCCGCTCTGCCATTGACACACACACACACTGGCTCCACCACTCCTGTGACACAACTATGACAGGTTATGACACCCCTTTGACAGGTATGGAGAAACAGGGAAGACAGGGAGTGGGAGGGTTAGGAAAAGTCGGATGTCACAGAGAGACGTTCCAAAGTTTTCACTTCAATGTGAGGAGACAGCCTGCATCTCCACCCATCCATGCTCAAGCCAGGCTGCCGCCAAGCATCACACACACACTACCTGAACGCAGGCTGGCAAGCGCAGACAAAACCAACCTTGTGGCAACTTCACACACAGCAACTCCAGCAACCTACCTCCAGGCCCTGTTGTCTGTGCGGTACTCTCGAAATACCTGACATTGTTTCACACCCCCTGTTTGCCCACACCCTCCACATAATCCACAGCATGGATGATAGATACTATACCTCTCATTGACAGAATGTCATTAAACTCCAGAGCAGAAAATCACAGAGAGAACTCAGCCCCTATTAGTATTCCCTGTATAGTGCACTACTTTTGACCAGGGCCCATTCCCTATTTAGGAAATAGGTTGCTATTTGGGATGCACAAAGTTCTTAGAGCAGGTTAACACCTTTTTATTACGCTTTTTAAATGTCATTTAGCTGACTCCCCTCAGTTTCTCCCTTAGAGCAGATTAGCCATTAACAAATACTAGCTAAATTAAGTACGCACTAGATGGGTGGAAGTGTGCAGGGCTAGTTTTACTGAAGCTAAAGACATTTGAGATCTAAATCCTCCGTAAGCATCTAAAACATTGTTGGATGTGTTCATTACGTTTTATAAGAAGGATTGTCTCAACCCCTCACACACACACGAACACAGAGACACAGACACACATGGAGACAGACCCACACAATGCTCTTGTTGTTATGGTTACATTTTTGGTCAACGATCTACACAAAATACTCATGTCAAAGTGGAATAAAACAGTCATATATATTTATTAGGTAAGTATTCAACCTTCTGAGTCAATACATGTTAGAATCACCTTTGACAGTGATTACAGCTGTGAGTCTTACTGGGCAAGTCTCTAGAGTTTTGCACACCTTGATTGTACAATATTTGCACAATATTATTCTTCAAGCTCTGTCAAGATGGTTGTTGGTCATTGTTACACAGCCATTTAAGTCTTTCCACTGATTTAAGTCAAAACTGTAACTAGGCCACTCAGGAACATTTATTGTCATCTTGGTAAGAAACTCCAGTGGAAATGTGGCTTTGAGTTTTAGGTTATTGTCCTACTGAAAGGTGAATATGTCTCCCAGTGTCAGACAACCAGGTTTTCCTCCAGGATTTTGCCTGTGCTTAGCTCTGCTCCGTTTCTTTTTATCCTAAAAAAACATGCATAGCAAAGGGGTTGAATACTTATTGACTGAAGACATTTCAGCTTTTAATTTGTAAACATTTTGAAAATACATAATTACACATTGAGCAATTGTGTGTAGGCCAGTGACAAAAAAATAATCTAAATTTAATCATTTATATTCATGTTGTAACACAACAAAATGTGGAAAAAGTCAAGGGGTGTAACGATTTTCTTCCGCTGGCGGCTCCTTGCAGACTGGCGGCTCCTTGCAGACTGGCGGCTCCTTGCAGACTGGCGGCTCCTTGCAGACTGGCGGCTCCTTGCAGACTGGCGGCACTGGCGGCTCCTTGCAGACTGGCGGCTCCTTGCAGACTGGCGGCTCCTTGCAGACTGGCGGCTCCTTGCAGACTGGCGGCTCTGACGGCTCCTTGCAGACTGGCGGCTCCTTGCAGACTGGCGGCTCCTTGCAGACTGGCGGCTCCTTGCAGACTGGCGGCTCCTTGCAGACTGGCGGCTCCTTGCAGACCGGCGGCACTGGCGGCTCCTTGCAGACTGGCGGCTCCTTGCAGACTGGCGGCTCCTTGCAGACTGGCGGCTCTGGCGGCTCCTTGCAGACTGGCGGCTCCTTGCAGACTGGCGGCTCCTTGCAGACTGGCGGCTCCTTGCAGACTGGCGGCTCTGGCGGCTCCTTGCAGACTGGCGGCTCTGGCGGCTCCTTGCAGAATGGCGGCTCCTTGCAGACTGGCGGCTCCTTGCAGACTGGCGGCTCTGGCGGTTCCTTGCAGACTGGCGGCTCCTTGCAGACTGGCGGCTCTGGCGGCTCCTTGCAGACTGGCGGCTCTGGCGGCTCCTTGCAGACTGGCGGCTCTGGCGGCTCCTTGCAGACTGGCGGCTCTGGCGGCTCCTAGCAGCTCTGGACAGGTGGGAGACTCTAGCAGCTCTGGACAGGCGGGAGACTAGCAGCTCTGGACAGGCGGGAGACTCTAGCAGCTCTGGACAGGCGGGAGACTCTAGCAGCTCTGGACAGGCGGGAGACTCTAGCAGCTCTGGACAGGCGGGAGACTGATGGCGCTGGAGAGGAGGAAGGCTCTAGCAGCGCTGGACAGGCGAGGCGTACTGTAGGCCTGGTGCGTGGTGCCGGGACTGGTGGTACTGGGCCGAGGACACACACCTCAGGGTGAGTGCGGGGAGGAGCACCAGGGAGTACTGGGCTCTGGACACGCACAGAAAGCCTGGTGCGGGGGGCTGCCACCGGAGGGCTGATGCGTGTAGGTGGCACTGGATAGACCGGACCGCGCAGGTGCACTGGAGCTCTTGAGCACCGAGCCTGCTCGATGCCCACTCTATCCCGGCCGATACGAGGAGCTGGAATGTACCGCACCGGGCTATGCACCCGCACTGGAGACACCGTGCGCTCCACAGCATAACACGGTTCCTGCCCGGTCCCTCTCGCTCTCCAGTAAGCACAGGAAGTTGGCGCAGGTCTCCTACTTGGCTTCGCCATACTCCCTGTGTGCCTACCTCAAGAAATTTTTGGGGCAGACTCTCGGGCTTCCAGCGCTGCTTCCGTGCTGCCTCTTCAAACTGCTTCCTCTCCGCTTTGGCTGCCTCCAGCTCTGCCTTGGGGCGGCGATATTCCCCCGGCTCCGTCCAGGGTCCATCTCCATCCAGTATCTCCTCCCAAGTCCAATTGTCCTGATTGCGCTGCTCCTCCTGCCGCTGCCTGTCACCACGCTGCTTGGTCCTGTTTTGGTGGGTGATTCTGTAACGGTTTTCTTCTGCTGAAGGAGAGGAGGACCAAAAAGCAGCGTGGTTAGTGTTCAACATCTCTGAATATATACGATAAACATGAACACTACAAAATACAAAACAATAAATGTGAAAACCGAAACAGTCCTATCTGGTGCAATAACACAAAGACAGAAGACAATCACCCACAAAATACCCAAAGAACATGGCTGCCTAAATATGGTTCCCAATCAGAGACAACGATAAACACCTGCCTCTAATTGAGAACCAATCTAGGCAACCATAGACTTCCATAACACCTAGACTAGAAAACACCCCATAAACATACAAAACTCATGGACCAGACAAAACACATTAATCCCCCATGTCACACCCTGACCTAACCAAAATAATAAAGAAAACAAAGATAACTAAGGCCAGTGCATGACAAGGGGTGCGAATATTTTCTGAAGGTAGTTTAGCTGGAGTTAAGAGGAGATAGCTGGAGTTACACTGAACAAAAATATACACGTAAAGTGTTGGCTGCATGTTTTATGAGCTGAAATAAAAGATCCCAGAAGTTTTCCATATGCACAAAAAGCTTATTTCTCTCCAATTTTGTGCACAAATGACTTTACTTCCCTGTTAGTGAGCATTTCTCCTTTGCCAAAATAATCCATCCATCTGACTGGTGTGGCAAATCAAGAAGCTGATTAAACAGCATGATCATTACACAGCTGCATCTTGTACTGGGGACAATAAAAGGCCACTCTAAAATGTGCAGTTTTGTCAAAAAACACAATGCCACAGATGTCTCAAGTTTTGAGGGAGCGTGCAATTGGCATGCTGACTGCAGGAATGTACACCAGAGCTGTTGCCAGAAGCTGCCTCCAACGTCATCTTAGATAATTTGGCAGTATGTCCAACCGGCCTCACAACCACATAGCACGTGTATGGCGTCATGTGTGTGAGCGATTTGCTTAAGTCAACTTTGTCAACAGAGTGCCCCATTGTGGTGGTGGGGTTATGGTATGGGCAGCCATAAGCTACGGACAACAAACACATTTGCATTTTATTGATGGCAATTTGAATGCACAAAAATACCGTGACCAGTACCTGAGGCCCATTTTTTTATGCATCTGTGACCAACGGATGCGTTATCTGTATTCCCAGTCATGTTAGGCCCTAATCTATGGATTTCACATGACTGGGAATACAGATAACGCATCCGTTGGTCACAGATGCATAAAAAAATGGGCCTCAGGTACTGGTCACGGTATTTCTGTGCATTCAAATTGCCATCAATAAAATGCAAATGTGTTTGTTGTCCGTAGCTTATGGCTGCCCATACCATAACCCCACCACCACAATGGGGCACTCTGTTGACAAAGCTGACTTAAGCAAATCGCTCACACACATGACGCCATACACGTGCTATGTGGTTGTGAGGCCGGTTGGACATACTGCCAAATTAGTCAAATCTTTGAAATGTTTAAATTTTGCATTTTATATTATTGTTCAGCATAATTGGCGACAGCATGTTAAAGCATAAGGTAGAGGGCATCCTCATCCATCTGAGCTCAGTGGGCGTCCAAGGGCCTTGTTATTGTTGTCTAAGGGCTCTCTGTGTGTGTGTGTGTGTGTGTGTGTGTGTGTGTGTGTGTGTGTGTGTATGTAAGGTCGTAGGTTTATTCCAGCACTGCCACCCGTGCATGTGTGTGGTTGGGTATACAGGACATGCCAGCATTGTGTTGTCTGAGGCTCACAGGTATGGGAAGGTTTACCCCATAAGCCTGAAGTGAAGGTGTCTAGCGTGGCGTCTTTTCTGCCACAGGGAGACACGGTTGTTAAGCCCATATAAAGCCCCTCGCTAAAGCCACAGCCTCCCAGGACACTCAACGTCTCTCTTTCTCTCTCTGACCCTCTCTGTTTTTCTTTCTCTGTGTAACCGTCACTCTGCGCCCTTTAATCCCGTCTCAGTCCAACACTGTATGAGAGCATGTGAGCGAGAGAAATAGAGCGAAAAAGAGCATGCGTTTGTACTAATTGGGCTTAAGTTCATTTCTATATTTTAAAATTCTATAAACAGTAATTTCAAGTGATTGGAGGTGATTGAAAGCAGCATGTAGTCAGAACAGTGTGCAGGCTGAACGCAGCATGCAGTCAGAGCAGTGCGCAGGCTGAAAGCAGCATGCAGTCAGAACAGTGCGCAGGCTGAAAGCAGCATGCAGTCAGAACAGTGCGCAGGCTGAAAGCAGCATGCAGTCAGAACAGTGTGCAGGCTGAAAGCAGCATGCAGTCAGAGCAGTGCGCAGGCTGAAAGCAGCATGTAGTCAGAACAGTGCGCAGGCTGAAAGCAGCATGCAGTCAGAACAGTGCGCAGGCTGAAAGCAGCATGCAGTCAGAACAGTGTGCAGGCTGAAAGCAGCATGCAGTCAGAGCAGTGCGCAGGCTGAAAGCAGCATGCAGTCAGAGCAGTGCGCAGCCTGAAAGCAGCATGCAGTCAGAACAGTGCGCAGGCTGAAAGCAGCATGCAGTCAGAACAGTGTGCAGGCTGAAAGCAGATTGCAGTCAGAGCAGTGCGCAGGCTGAAAGCAGCATGCAGTCAGAGCAGTGCGCAGCCTGAAAGCAGCATGCAGTCAGACCAGTGCGCAGGCTGAAAGCAGATTGCAGTCAGACCAGTGCGCAGGCTGAAAGCAGCGTCATCAGAATATCTGACACTAGGGGGAGTATAATGCTGGAATATGAGAACCTAAGATAAACATTACTTAGTAATTCAAGTCGTATAGTAAAGTCATCAGAAATTTCAGTAAGCTGTCAGTGAATAAGTATCAGTAAATATTAAAGTGATCAAAACAGCACTAGAAACTTGAATCGACTGCAAAATTGCCTTTGCAATTTATA
Organism: Oncorhynchus masou masou; assembly: GCF_036934945.1. Taxonomy (NCBI): domain Eukaryota; kingdom Metazoa; phylum Chordata; class Actinopteri; order Salmoniformes; family Salmonidae; genus Oncorhynchus; species Oncorhynchus masou. The sequence goes on from NC_088235.1 coordinate 35,392,775, forward strand.
CAGTTTAATTGCTTAATTCATTGCATGATACTTTTGTGGCTTGCAGCTACCATTTAATTAAATTATTAATGAGAAGTGATTGCCTTAATTGCTAAATGTATCTTGTGAACGTACACATGATGTGCACACACACTTGTGGAGGTGCTGGTGACTGCTTAGATGTCTTTGCAAAACTAATCCTGCTCCAGAGCAGGCCCAAAGCCCTCAAGGCTCCAGCCACACACACACACACACACACACACACACACACACACACACACACACACACACAATTTTTAGCTGCCCTTTAAGTTTTGCTCTATCATATTTTGTTAACAGTACACAATCAATTCATATTTAATGGCGGAGTGTAATTGTCTCTTGTAGAATTTACTTAACTTAGTGGAATTTGATGTGCACCAGATTCATTCATGTAGAAATTAACTGACAAACTTTCATTTGGTCAAAGAGTTTGTCTTTTTGGGGGGTGGAGAATATTAGAATAATACCCAGGATGCTTTGCAACATTTTGGTAATTTGGTAGACACTGTTATCGAGAGCGACTTCAGTTAGTGCATTCAACTAAGATAGATAAACAACTACATGTAAAAAGTTTATGTAACCCTTACTGAGAATGTCATTAGTTAAACGGGTCTGTTGATTAGTTTACTGTTTCTTAAATGTTAGGTAGCATAAACATAACCACATGCAACATATGGATTTGAGTTAGTATGTGCATCAAAAGTCCCAAAGCAAAGTTACACCTCACTTTCCTATTTTTGGAGTGATTACATAAAACCGGTCAGAATTCCAAAGAATGTGGAAGTCATGTCTCCGGGGTGTGATGTCATATGGAGGACCTGGCAAGCCAGTCTACTCCCTATAATGTAAACTCCAACAGAAATAACTTTAAATGTATAACTTCAAATTAAACCAAATCTTTTGCACTCATGATTACTGGTTTCAATTATATTTTCACCAAATTACAAGCAAATACTTTATGAATGTATTGTTACAAATCAACTTGCAAGGTTGCTAGCATACTAGCCTTTTAACTTGAACCTTTCTAGCCTGATAGCCCTACCAGGCTTAATGAGTCAGCCAGTTGCTATCAACACCCAGCTGACAGCTACATTAAAGTAAACCAAAGTTTTGGAAAAACATGTTGCCATCTAACCACATTTTTAAAGAATGTTAACTGCATATAGCTATCTTACCAAGCTAGCCAGCCTGCTAACGTTAGCTATTTAGCCATCTAACAATAGCGATTTGCCTTGCCAGCCTGATCAGCAAGCTAGAGCCCAACTTCCGGGGACCAGTTAGAACACAAATAACCCAACAAAACTAAAACATAACCGCAGATCAAAAGTAAAGAGACTTATAAATTGTTGGCTGGGGACTTTCTGATGGGAAGAGTCATGGAAAATCCAATAGCTATTGGGAGAAAAATCTAAAAATAGATAGATTCCAGATGTCAGTCAGCTAGCGCGCTAGCACTAAGCAAAGGTGGGGAAAAAATAATTAAACCCTGTAGCCTACTTTAGAGAGAACATGCCGAAAAGTTGCCAAAACAGGAAGGAGAACAGACGAGATAATAACGTTACACAATTAGAGCAAGCGGGTATGATTTTCTCTTTTGTTAATAAATATGTAATAACCTCAAAACATAATTAGGTTTGTACTTATAGGCAACCAGATGGTGACAACAAATAATTAACTTAGTCTTTGACCACACTGTGTTACATTGGTGAATAAAAACTTATGCTTCATACCCTTTAAGCCCAGCTGGCTAAGGAGCTGGCAGGGGCTCATGAGGGAGCCAGCAGCAGATAGGAGCTGAAAGCTCCCCATTGTTAATTGGAAAATACATTTAAAAAAATTCATTTTGTAGTTCTAAAAATGTTTGTGTAAAAATAACCTGTTTCCATTAGATGTAAGTACTGTCTAAAATTGAATTAACTTTTTTTTTGAGTGCACATACAAACACACCAGTCTAACGTTCCCGAAAGATTCAGGGCATGATGGATCTCTGCATCTGACAGCCAATCGATTTGGAGCAGACAGCTTTCACGGCCCGCTGCCAGAGAGGTGTGTGCGTGTGTGTCAGCACTAATCGGAGCAGACAGCCCACTCAGAGAAAGCAGTTCAAGACCTCCACACAGTCCTCTTCTCTGCTTGTCTCCCACCACTTCTCTAAGGTTTACTTCAGGTAGAGACAGACATTTATCTTTCTATTCTCCTCCAGAAAGAGACCAAAAGAAAAAAGAAAAAAAAGACCAGAGGAAAATAAGTTGATGACAGACGACAAATATCCCCTTGTGTGAAGCTAAAGTGTGTATGTCCTAGAGAACACACATTGTGACTGGTATTCCAAGATAACACAATGGAATATTTGAGGGGGCAGATCATGATAGGCAAGGTCTGTGTCGACATGTTTGTGTGTGTCAGTGTGTATTTGTGTTTGCATGTGAGTGTGTGTGTGTGTTGTGTGTGTATATTTTGATATCAGGGATAACAGTAGGGCTAACAAGCCAGTCATAGTGAGAAAATGACAACAGGCTGTAACAGCCACAAAGGTCAGAGAAATATGGCCAATGGGGTTTGCTAGGGCCATGCAGGAGTCAAACCCACAACTCTGGTGTTGAAAGCACCATACCTCAACCAACTGAGCCAACTGAGAAGACTCACAAAGGCTTCATAGGAGATCCATAGAACCTTCAGAACTCCATTTTGAGAACTTCTCCATAGCTGTGTCAGACAGTCTGTATGGATTTGTTAGAAGGCAGTCTGCCCAGAGAGACTCAAACTGTCTTATTAATATTCTGAAGAGATAATTGCTTAGCGTTTCTCAGCTCTGTGCAAAGAGAAGGAACGCCAGCTTTTCTCCCATCAAAATTATTAATATAACTGGATGTTAGAAAATAGGAGTGTAGTAAGCAAATATTTAGGACCGAAATGTCCTTCCGATGAGAGCAGATGAGGTGACTGATGTAGTGCTAGGAGGATGTTTGGTGGATTGTTGCATGTGTGGGTTTGTGTGTGTGTACGTGCCTGCGTGTGTCTATGTGCATGCTTTTGTGTGTGTTTGCAGCCACCCCAATGACATGTGCACACAACCAGTCAGTCCCAGAGGCACACTGCTGTCTCTCCTCTGACCAGGTCTTAACAGCCAGCAGTAGGTAGAGCAGTAAGTCTACAGCATTACTCTCTCTCGCTCTTTTCTCTCTCTCTCCTCTGTGTGTGTGTGTGTGTGTGTGTGTGGTGGTGGTGGTGGTGGTGGGGGGGGGGCAGCCAGTGGGGGGAGGGCGGCAGCCTTACTTTCCCTCTGTGTGAATTCCTCCATCGTCCCTAAATGTGACAGCTAGCTATAAAACTGTTCGAGTGAAGCATTACCGGCAATAACTGCATTTTCCTACTGAACTGAAACCAATGAGAGATGATGTGAACACACTGACTGATGTACAGAGAATATCTACATACAGTTCTTCATCTGTGGCCTTGATTTATAAAAGTCAAGGACCAATAATAATGATATCTAATGAGAAGTTGGGGTTTAATTTCATTCATTGAATAATGAGTGTGAGAAATGTTGCACATACTTTAAGAACTTTCATATGGAGTATTCAGTTAGTGTTCTAAACAATAGCAGCATTCCCCTTGTTTTGCATGAATGGTTCGAACGCTGTTTCTGACAGGTGTTACTTCTGAAATGCTGAGCTCTTGAAACGCTTGACAACATTCTATGTTATTTTGCCACCTTCACTGGCTAAAGAGTGCTCAAGCTTCAAACATCAGAAGACATATGTTTTGCAGTCTCTGGTCATTGAATGGAGTGCTGAGAATCGTCACACAGAAGCTGCCCTGATTGAAACACTCCCTATCAGACCTGGCAGTGTGCCAACCACCACACATCACAAAACACACACACACAGACACACATCAAAGCCTGGTCTGACCTCGGCCTGCATACCTGCCTACACTCCACCGATAACAGTCTTATTTGGAACCCAAGAATACCCACCTCCTCCTCTTCACCTCTCTTCCTCTATCCATCCTTTCATCTCCACCACACTCTCTTCCACTAATCCTCCGTTGCTTCCACCTCTCTCCACTTCCCCTCTCTATCCTTGATGATTGAGAGCAAAACAAGATGGGCACATAAAAGATGTGTTTTAAGTTGTCTCCAGTGACTTTCTATGTGTGTGTGTGTGTGTGTGTGTGTGTGTGTGTGTGTGTGTGTGTGTGTGTGTGTGTGACTGAGTGTGTGTGACTTTGAGTGTGTGTGGATGTTGGAAATAAGGCAAGAAGAGATCAGAGAGATAGATTTCCGGTGCTTATTGTGGTAACTAATTGAAGTTAAAAAACGATTTGATGATGGAATTTGTTCCACTTTGAAAGTGTTGGATGTTATTGATTACTGTAGCTCCAAGAATGTCTAATTGCAACAGCATACAAAGGTAGAGAAATTCCCCTTGGCTCGTAAACCTCATTAAAAGGGTTGTGGACATAACTTGCAGAGCGTTACAAGCTTGTTGACGTCATCAATGAAATCCTTGCAATTCTAAGGTGAATTTTGGGATGAAACAGGCTTTAAACTTTGAGGAGACAAAGGGGGAAAAATGTTTTAGATGCTTAACGTTGTATTTTTCTTATTAGATAGTAGTTTTAGTTTACTTAATGTGTGGGTGCAGCATGGGTGATGGAGGTTGGGGGGTAGAGGGGGGGAATGGCATTGAGTCCGGTCCAGTAAGAGATATGATCCAAATAGAGACCCAAAACAACATTGTGATCATCACAACATGGTGCTAAAAGGATGTGGAATCGGAACTGTTAGACCATGACTCTGAGATCTCCATTCCCATTATGATTTGTGGCAGAAAAGTACTCAACACTTCAATCATTAACACTGGCAATAAAATCTCACATCCTCTGTCTGTTTTTCTGTCTTTCTCTCTTTCCACCTGTTTCGCTCTCTGTCTGTCTCTCTCACTCGTTCTCGCCTTCCAACTGTCACGGCATGGCGGCATGACCTGCATTCCAAATAGCACCTTATTCCCTATTTAGTGCACTTATTTTAACCAGGGCCCATAGGGCAATCCAGGTTACATCCCAACATTATAATAAACATGCTGGTTGAAGTTCATGTTGGTTAATCCCCTAGCTGCCATCAATGTAATGCCAGCGCGTTGTTGTAATGGTGTACAATATTGGTGATGTAGTAATGAACATTTATCACATAAATAATTAAACAAGTTGATTGGCTGTCCTTTTCCTGTGTTATTCCAGTAAAGAGATTGGATGTCGTTCTTAGGACACTCATATTGATATAGTATAATATACTATTGATAAAGTATAACCACATACTATGTCCTCTACTTTAGTTTCAGAATCCTTGTTTGATTACTTTGGGCCGAGATTCCAATACGTCCACACATTAGCATTTATGCTGCTGCAGAAAACTGCTGAAATTAAGAAAAAAACTAAAATGTCTGGACGAAAGCTGGAAAACTTAAGTTGCACATGTTTGAAATATTCAAAGGTGTGTCTGGGCTTTTAGGCACCTCTTAAAGCAGGCATACACTAAGCACACTGACATATAGACAAATACACAAGTCCCTGGCAGGCCACTAGTGTCTCTACAAATGAATCCCGCTCACCTTTCCTGAAACCACTTTTACAGTAACATATACAGTATATTGAATTAGTAAAAGACTCCAGCAGTAGCTTTCATCAAGAGGTAGTGTAATGGAATGAAGCAGTGTTGACCAAATCAGACCAGGTCCTGCTCTTGCTTATGTTAAATGAGCAGTGCTCCTGGCTTGGGATTCGGATGGCTTCCATTTCCTTTACTTCACACACAGTATACCTGAATTTGAACAGTGAATTCCAAAAATTCTGATTGAATGAAAAATTGGTGTGCTGTGCCCAACTTCATGGTCTTTATGCAAGAAGTCTGTAGGGTTGTAAGGGCAGATTATGGAAGAGAAAATCCCACATTCACTGAGAGTATAGTCTCTTGATGTTTCATTCAATTTGTATCAGCAGCAGAGGTCACAAGTCATGGTTTGAAAAAGATTGAGTGGGATTTCCCCATTGGGCATTCTCATTACACAAGCAGTTTTCTGATAGAATTCCCTCTTACTGAAAGTAGTCTAGATAGTTCATTCATTTTGGAGCAGTAGCAGAGGTCGCAGGTTTGAAAAAAAGACTGCTTTCAGTGAGAGTTCATTTCTCTTCTCTCAAAACTGTCACCGGGTGAGATGAGAAACTGTCACCGGGTGTGATGAGAATGGTCATTGGGACTAAGCTGTATGTCCTTTGTTTAAATGGAACACCATCCTACCAATGTCTAGGCTATTATAGTGTAGCATGCATCTGTCTACCAAGGGGTCTGGACCTTTCTGGAAGGTAGCCTCGTGGTTAAGAACGTTGGGTCATTAACCGAAAGGTCGCTGGTTCGAATCCCTGGGCCAATTAGGTTAAACAAAACATTCGGTTGATGTGTCCTTGAGCAAGTGACTTAACCCTAAGTTGCTCTGGATAGGTGTCTGCTAAAATAAATAAAGAATGAGGTAGTGACCTTGCCATATAACTGCAGGATTGTTGGTTCAAGGCCTTTGGAGTTTAAGTTAAAACCAATGTCTTGCCATCTGCGGTTGGAGGAGAGCCACCAGGAAAAGGGCTGAGGAGAATAGGGCAAGTGAATCATCAGTGAACACAGAGAGCATCTACTGAGTGGAATAAGGGAACAAGGGAAGAGGACCAAGAGGTGCCAATATCATGTAGCAACAGGGCAGATGTTGAGTGCATAAAGGTGCCATGTGAGACATGTATACGTGTGTGGTCAGCAGCTGAATAATCAAACAGTACACTTTCCCTAAACTTTTCCTCCACAGGTCTGCATGAGCTGTAAGGCCCATTTCTTCCTGTTTTGAAACAGTCCAAAAAAAATCTGGCAAAACTGACTGCAAATTGAGGACAAAGGAGATGTAAATCAAAGATGGAACACATTTTTCTAACAAAACAAAACTCCTTCCAAAGACTCATTTGAGTGGTTTTATTTTAACTGGCAATGACTACATGAACAGAGAATAAATAGCCTGGTAGTTACTGTTATTTTACATGGTTTACCCACAATTGTCCCTTTATTTAGTATTACAAGATGAATTGACATTTTGGCTAATTTTGACACAGAGGTCCATAAACCACTTATTTTCTTCACAAAGAATGGAACATATCTGTAGTCCTTCAATAACAGTATTTTAATGCTTCACAATGTGAAGTGCTCTTCTTCAGTATAAATATAAAGATACATCACATCCAAGATATGTTCAACAAATACAGTAGATGCTGGTTATATAATAATAATAATAGTGACCTTTTTACAAAGTTTGTCATTATAAAATAAAATGGGACCACATATACATAAAATATACATTCTTGCACTTGACAGTGCATATAAAAATAATCATGTAACTATGATTTTTTTTTATTAATCTTTTTAGAAATAATAACAATACAAAAAGATCATATCAGTTTATTTCAGTTCGTGCATGAGCATTTGCACTCAGATATAATGGGGTACTGAACTGGTATCCAAGCGCATTTCAGACCTCCTTTTCTCTGCAGGCACCTCCATCGTAAGATCGTAAAATGGGCCGATTTGGCAGGTTTGCAAACCATCCCTTCAGGGACGGAACAAGAACGCTTATTGTAGCAGCTCCCCACCTTCACGTAGCGCGGCCAGAATCTGTTCCCGAGGTCGTTCCATGTATAAACAACTGGACAGAAGGCGTAAGACCACAGCCACAGTTGCAGCCTTCTTCTAAGTTTTTTACTGGGCTTGTGCTTCTTGCCGTGCTGGATCTCAAACTCCATGGCTTTGATCTCCTTGGGCATCGCGCCGGACGGCTTCTGACGTATCTCCGAGTCGCTCAGGTCCTCGTTGCCCGAGTACTTGTCCTCTGGCGGGGTAATGGACATGAAGTGTGGGTCGAAGTGACTACCCAGGGTGGATCTGAGTTCGGTCTCGTTCAGGTCCCGTTCTTTTGGATCCAGGACAGGGTCTGGGTCCTCTTTGAGCTCCACTATGGGGAGAGTGTCGCTGGGGATGGGACGGAGGAGGTAGTAGTGTTGGCACATGCCCTCCTCAATCCTTAACCCGAGGGACAGAACCAGCATGGACATGGCCAGAAAATAGTACGAGTTATCCATATCTCAAGTAACAATAGTTCCAAGTTATATATAGAATATAAAAAGTCTAATCCTTAGAGGTTTGAAATTATCATCCGTTTTCCCCCGAGGGGGAGAGGTTGCGTGTGGATAAATCACGATGCGCCCCGTAGTCTAGCGCACGTCGTCACGCACGCGCTCGACCCGGTGATCACGTCGTCACGCACGCGCTCCACCCGGTGATCTGTTAAACTCCACGAAAAACTTGCTCTCAGAAAGTTTCAGCTGGCTGGAGCCTATTCACCATAGCAACCGGCAACTGCAGTCAGAGAGGAAAGTTGACGCGCTGAGCCAGTGAAGAGTTTCGCTGCGTAACTTGAGTCCATGACACGCGTCTAACTGGTTAGAATGAAGTCCTTCACTTTAACAAGACGGCAAAACGCACTTTCAAAGCACTTTCAACGAAAAGGTTGAACCATACCCATTAGTGTCAGAAGCATGAACCGACTTGGCTGCATTTCCCCTGGGCTTTCCCGTGCATAAAATACGTCAGGTCCTGGTTTCTCTGCTTTCTCACTAGTCTCAGCGTTGGGTCCTGTTGGTTTCTAGGTGTCCGCATGTTGTCTGGGGCTAGGCGATGCACTGGTCGGTGCCGGACGCCAAACTGAGCCGCATCTGGCTCCGACGATATATCCACGCGCGCCGTGATGTAATCCTTCAGACTACACCTCCCTCTCTCTCCCTCTCTGTCAATTTAATTGAAGGGCTTTATGTCTCTCCCTCTATCGCTCTCTCTCCTATCCCTCTCTCTCCCTCTCTGTGGGTCTCTGTGCTAACCAAGAGGCTGGGGGCCAAAAAGACCCTACACCTCCCACTCTCCAACTCGCTTTCCCTCCTCCTTTTTCCCGGGGGAGGTGAGGCGTTTGGGGGGAGTCCGGTTCCCCACCACTAGTAAAACGCAGACATGAGTAGCCCATATCTCTCTAACTTTATTTACACAAACTTTATTAATGCATGTTCATAATAAAAATAAATATGACATACACCCAAACCTGGCGCATTAAATTCTAGTGCAATAACACATCATTTAAAACATTGGCTGATTCGTCTCATAGATTAGAATAGGCCTACCAGCGGTGTCATAAATCAAGCGACAGTTCAAGTTCAACAGCGGAGGTGCCGAGAGCCTTCTCTTCTAGACAGACAAACTGCGAGTTTTTTTTTACGAGGGCGCCTGTCCTGAAGACGGCTGGTGCCAGAGCGATGTTTATTTTATAACTCTCTCCAGTTAGATGCTCTCAACGTGTGTTTAGACTTATCCAGGACGGAGGAGAGTGAGCAAAGTAGGCTACTCCATTTCACTACCAATATTATTTATCCTTTTTATTGGACGAGGAAGCCTCAATAGATTTTTTCTTCTTCAGTTCAGGACACAAAGTGGACAAAGTGTTTAATTGACAGAAACACGACTTAATTCATTAGGGTCAGGCGGGACTTTTAAGGAGGGAAAAGGTGACAAAGTATACCAGGCTGACATTGTAAAATCCTTTATAGGCTCAGTTAATTCCGGGGTCTAATAAATGAACGGTAGAAGCAGAGAAAAGTACTTAAACGGTCACAATTCAATTAGTCAGACGGACTTCCACGGAGCCATGCGCCAGGCTTGGCTCGCGCTGCCTTCTCTCGCCAAAGGCAAACCATTGGAATGTTTGCGCATGTAGTAAAGGTTGAATTATGGCCCAGATAAAAAACAACTCTTGTCTACGACGCTAATGCTGAAAAGTCCAGCGCCCAGATAAAGGGGCGTCTGTGCTCTCTCGGCTCAACCGCACGAGACATGGACAAATAAGTCCTAGAATGTCAGGAACTTGTTTTAGTTCCAACTGCGAGGGCTGCGGCGACCTGACCGCGGGAATTAATAGCGTTATTTCATAGTGACAACTTGCTGACACAATGTAGTACGCTACTAGACAGGCCCTGCCACACTCACCTAGTGTGGTGATAGTGGATACATTTTATAGGCCTATACATTCTAGATTTCTAATCAACATTTTCTAATCATTGATGTCTCAAACGAATGAATGTAAATTATGGGAATTCATTTGCATTCATTTGCAACTTTTTTTCCCACCTTTTTATACTATTTGACTAGGCCACCAGCATACATATCAACTGAGTCACTTTCTACAGGAAGAACTAGAGAACCAATCTCCCAATGTTATTTTTTTTGCAGCCCAACCCCCTCTCTTCCTCATTCACTTTTTAAATTGACCTTGGCCTAATTTTCTGGCCTAGTAGTGTGACAGTATGTGAAGGGAGGCAGGCGCCAGTGATAGCCTATCTCTCTGTACAAAGGAAGTTAAGGGCAAAACGGTGATTCTAGGATAAGGGTCTTTCCTGTCAGGCTGCATAGGGACCCTGTCTATGCCACCATGACAAAGTGGCCAAGCGTCTCACGAAACCTACTGACCCCAAGGGTAAAATTGAAGTTTAATTCAGATTCATGACTGTACATTAGTGAGTGGCCTATGCACCTAACACGGAACCCAAACAAAGGTCTTGGTGACAGGTCGAAAAGCATTAAACATTTATGGCAATTTAGGTAGCTATCTTGTACTTGCTAGCTAATTTGTCCTATTTAGCGAGCTTGCTGTTGCTAGATAATTTGTCCTGGGATAGAAACATTGAGTTGTTATCCGACAATTAATCAACACAAAACGGTCAACCGAATCATTTCTAGTCATCTCTCCTTCTAGGCTTTTTCTTCTCTTGACTTTATATTGTGATTGGCAACTTTCATAAATTAGGTGCATTACCACCACTGACCTCGTTCGACTTTCAGTTACCCACGTGGGTATAACCAATGAGGAGATGGCACGTGGGTACCTGCTTCTATAAACCAATGAGGAGATGGGAGAGGCAGGACTTGCAGCACGATCTGCGTCACAAATAGAACTGACTTCTATTTTAGCCCTTGGCAATGCAGATGCTCGTTGGTGTGCATGAGCAGTGTGGGTGCAATAATTGAATAATATAGATTTCTAAAACCATTTTGCAATGCGAGCTGTGTAGTCAGCCTGTTAAAGCTAGAATCCTTAATTGAAACAATAACAAAGCCACACCCCGCCTCTGTTTTGGTAAAAAGCTGAGGGATGGGTCTGGAGAAATGTAACCACTCTCAAATTCATAGGCAGAGCTATGGATGCAAGGACTGGCCATTCATGATATCAACATTATAGTTTTAACCATGTTTTGAGGCTTTACATTTTCATTGTTTACAAACATTGGAGTAAAGCTTATGGGGGTTATGGCGTTGAACTGAGCTGGTTTTAGTGCTCTCCTCCCAATTTTGGCTAAACTTTTGAATTATTTCAATCTCTTATTTTAAATCCTCATAACACAAACAACAATTTCAAGCATATCTACATCCGTTATGGATCGACTAAAAATAGTCCTCCTAAAACAAGAAGAACATCTCACATCGACAACGTGGTCCAGGCTAGGCCAGTTAGCCCTGCTAATTCAGCCAGCTCTACTAACCCAGATAGCCCTGCAAGCTCCTGAAACCAAGAGTCTGACATGACAACCTAAACTACAACCAGAACCAAGGGATTTTGGAAGCAATCTCTGTCATGCGGGCAGACTTTTCCACTAAACTCGAAGGTGTCTGAACAGGGATTAGTGAGGTTAAACGTGTCCTTCAAGCCTACGCTTGGACGAAGCAGAGGAACGCATTAGCATGGTGGAAGATACCATCATCACTGTCAAACCCACGACCGAAAAGTTGGATAACAGGTGGCAGACCTTACTTCAAAACTAAGCTCGCTCGAGAATCACCACAGGTCTAATTTGAGACTAGTTAATCTACCCGAAAAAATGGAAAATGGCTTCCTGAGGCATGTGGGCCTGACAACTTTCCAGACCTCCTGCGCATTGAACGAGCCCATCGGCTTCCGGCTCCTACAGGACCAAGTAACCACCCGTCTCCTCTGATCCTTATCATGAAGTTTCTCAACTTTCATTACAAAGTCTGAGTGATGCAGAACGCCAGGGCTAAGGGCAATGTGATGTATGGGGACCAAGAGATCATGCTCTTCCCTCACCTATCCACGGACCTGCACCGAAAAAGAAAAGGCTACGACGGGGTCAAATGCCAGCACAGGTCCCTCAACATTGCCTATGGAATAGCCTTCCCAGCTAAACTACGTCTGACTTACAATGGACAGTCACACGTGTTTGAATCTCCCTCTCAAGCCGAGGCGTTCATCCACGGCATACAACGTGATTCTTTTTCCTAGTCATGTTGCCGCTGTGAAGTTTACCACCACTCTGGACTACGGAGAATTTAACCACCTTGGATTATGTGACTGTTGGCAAGCTAACTAACATTAGCCAATGTATTAGCTGCTACTGTAGTACTGTAGCTAGCATAACAGTTAAGTGAATAATATGGCGAGCTAGCCCATTCAGTTTCCTTATATTATTTGTAGCCTGTATGTGCTCATCAGTTAGCTCAGTTTCTATCTATATGACATGTTTAAGTTTACTTTTGTTATATTGATAATTCTCTTCCATTGGATTACATAAAACACTGTAAAATGCCGGCAAAGATGTTTAGCTCCATGTCAACGGACTCAAAATGTCTAACTTTACCTCGCTTATTTAGCCAGTGAGCCAGCCTTAACACAGTGGGACCCTATTCATTCATCCTGCACCATGAGAAGCATCATGACTACTTTATATGAACACTCAACTTTCGATCATATCCTTGAACTAAAATGATTGACAGTCATTTGCAAGCCTGACATCGACATCATGTGCAAAGGGCCTTTGGGTAACGTAGCACATATTCAATGGTATCTCTTTTACTCACTTAGCCTGTTCATTTCTGATCTTTGATACTTTTTTTGGTTTATAATCTTACAATGGTATGCTACGTTAACACTATATGTATGGGCAATTTTGGTAACTACTAGCAGCAGACCCTATGTTGTGGATCATCTACCACTATTTTGTACTGTCCATACTGTAACATTAACATTAGTCAGGTTTCACTAACTAGCATTACTGTTTTAGGTGAAGCTATATTTTGCTACTTAATACTACGTGATATTTCACATATCATCTTGCTAGATATGCCTTTTGTTGTGATATTTCACATAACATCTTGCAAGATATGCCTTTTGTTTTGTTTTTGAGGAGTAATGGCCAAGAGAAGACAGGATACACTTTGTTTTGTTTAGCGTCACTTAGGTTAGTCTGCTCCATTTAATGAATCAGTCGTCCACCAGGCTGCACTCTACGATTAGGGGGAGGTGGGAGAGGAAGCGTTGGGTGTCTCGGGTAGGGAGACAAGGGAATGGGGTTCAGTGTTTTACTATTAGGATAGATTTATGTTTGTTTTTTCCAACAGATCTTTAGATTGTATATCTCTATATATCTCTATATTTTCCCCACTACAAAATATGCATGGGGTCCTTGTGGTTACTAAACATTTTAGATATGCCTTTATGATATAGCTTATTCCATGTTTACATATTTGGTTAAACTACTTCAAATGTAAAACTGAAATTTACTTTGTGGAATGTCCGTGGTGTTTGTAAATTATCCAAGCTTAAACAGGTTATTACTAGGCTTAAACAACTTAATTCATTTCCCTCCCAAGTGGCGCACTGGTCTAAAGCACTGCATCGCAGTGCTAGCTGTGCCACTAGAGATCCGGGTTAGAGTCCAGGCTCTTTTGCAGCCGGCCGCGACCGGGAGACCCATGGGGCGGCTCACAATTGACCCAGCGTCGTCCGGGTAAGGGGAGGGTTTGGCCGGCCGGGATATCCTTTTCCCATTGCGCTCTAGCGACTCCTGTGTCGGGCTGGGCAAGCTGACCAGGTTGCCAGGTGTACAGTGTTTCCTCCGACACATTGGTGTGGCTGGCTTCTAGGTTAAGTTAGCATTGTGTCAAGAAGCAGTGCGGCTTGGCTGGGTCTTGTTTTGGACGACGCACGGCTCTCGACCTATGTCTCTCCCGAGATCGTATGGGAGTTGCAGCGATGTGACAAGACTGTATCTACCAATTGTATACCATGAAATTGGGGAGAAAAAGGGCTAAATAAAAAAAGACAACTTCATTCATCTATTGTGTTTCTACAAGAAACTCACTTGTTGAAGGATGAACTAAAAGTAGTTCAGGAGATGGCAAGGGCAAGTAATAGCATCCTCTTTCTCCTCTCATTCTCGTGATGTTATATTTTTAATTCACAAATCTGTTCCATTTCAAGTGGATAATACTATAACTGACACAGCTGGTAGATACATTTTGATACAGGGAACTCTTTTGAATGCGCATATTGTAACAGTTTAACTTTAGACCGTTCCCTCGCCCATACCCGGGCGCGAACCAGGGACCCTCTGCACACATCAACAACAGTCACCCCTCGAAACATCATTACCCATCGCTCCACAAAAGCCGCGGCCCTTGCAGAGCAAGGGGAACTACTACTTCAAGGTCTCAGAGCAAGTGACGTCACCGATTGAAACGCTATTTAGCGCGCGCCGCTAGCTAAGCTAGCCGTTTCACATCCGTTACACATATTCATCTGGATAATATTTATGGTCCTAATGATGATTATTGCCTCCCTTCCTGGTAATTTTTATTTTATTTTACCTTTATTTAACCAGGCAAGTCAGTTAAGAACAAATTCTTATTTTCAATGATGGCCTGGGAACAGGGGGTTAACTGCCTGTTCAGGGGCAGAACAACAGATTTGTACCTTGTCAGCTCGGGGGTTTGAACTCGCAACCTTCCGGTTACTAGTCCAACGCTCTAATTACTAGGCTACCCTGCAGCCCCAATGTCCTAATGGCAGGGGATTTTAATTGCACTCTTGATCCTCATTTAGATGGCTCCTCTGGTTTAGACACTTCCCAATCTCAGAGTATAAAGAAATTACAGCATTTCATAAAGGAATTAAATCTATGTGAACCTTGGAGGACTCAGAACCTAAGTATCATGTTACTCGTCGACATTTAAATCAGATTCTTGGATAGACTACTTTTTAGTTTCTTGCTCATTGTAGCAGGAAGTGGATATGATAGTATTGTTCTAAGTGACCATTCCCCTGTGTTATTATTCTATAGGGATACAAAACTAGTAAAAGGATCCTCTAGATGGCATTTGCATCCGAGGTGGTTACAGGACACAGACTTCTTACATTACGTTGGAGTACATATCAATGTTTATTTTACATTGAACACTGACCAAACATCAGCGAGTACCAGATGGGAGGCTTTCAAAGCATATATTAGGTGGCAAATGATACGATTTACCAGTTTCAAATCAATTCAATCTGAAAATGAGAGGGAAGGACAGCAAAATCAGAGAATTGGGGAGGAAAGCTTTTTTGGATAACTCAGTAAAAGTAAATAAGGAATTATTACTTCTAAAAGCTCAGTATGAAGAACTCTCCACCTCAAAGGCTGCAAACAGATTAACGAGTCTGAAACAGTCTTTCTATAATCAAGGTGAAAAACCTGGTAAATTGCTGGCCTGGTGGATTAAGAAGTTAAATTCAGACAGAGCCATTATTGCAATTCATCATTTACA
This sequence comes from Oncorhynchus masou masou, assembly GCF_036934945.1. Lineage (NCBI taxonomy): Eukaryota > Metazoa > Chordata > Actinopteri > Salmoniformes > Salmonidae > Oncorhynchus > Oncorhynchus masou. The sequence continues at coordinate 35,408,526 of NC_088235.1, forward strand.
AGGACAATTATCAATGGATCCTGTAGAAATAAACCAAACATTTGCCTCCTACTACAACACACTTTACAACTCTGAATCTCCTGAGAACAGAAGGCACAAAATTGGATCTGGAAAAGGAATGCTGTTGAAATATCTGATGCAATTTCCATTATGAAGGGAGGTAAAGCGTCAGGTCCAGATGGGCTCCAAATGGATATTTATAAGACATTTAAGGTCAAACTTCTAAGTCCACTTTTGGATATGTATGCTGAATCATTTCAGCAAGGTTGTTTCCCCCCCTCTTGAAGGAGTGCTATAATGACTCTCATTCTGAAGCCTGATAAATCCCCAACAAAATGTGAAAGTTACAGACCAATTTCTCTTCTGAACTCCTACTCAATTTTTTTCTCCTGAAGCCTTAGCCAGGACGGACATTGGATAGAGTGCTCCCATATCTAATACACAAAGACCAAAATGGCTTCATGAAAAACCGCCAAGGTTTTCACAATGTAAGGAGAGTACTAAACATAGTGCATATGTGTGAAGGGCCCTCTGATACTGCCATACACTCACTTTATGCAGAGAAGGCATTTGATCGAGGTTAAGGGGTCTTATTTATTTGAAGTGCTTAAGAGATTTGGGTTTGGGAACTGCTTCTATAAATGGATTAGGATATTACATACCGACCCCACTACAGAAGTTGCCACTAACAACTTGATTTCATAACCTTTTAAGCTTTTTCGGGGAGCGAGACAAGGATGTCCGGCCAGTCCTGGACTCTTTCTTTTAGAAAAAGAACCCTTTGCCATTGCAGTAAGGGCCCACCCATCAATTAGTGGAATTAAAACATTGGATTTTGTACATCGAGTGGCCCTGTATGCCGATAATACCCTCTTATTCCTAACAGATCTAAATAATTCTCTCTCTCCAATTTAATTAACAACTTTGGTTAGTTTTCTGGGTTTAAAGTTAATAAAACCAAATCTTCTATCCTTTTCCTCAACAAGCAAGAGAGACTGACACTAGTTGTACATAATCTATTTGTGAATACAGAACAAGGTCTCACATATCTTGGTATTAAAATCACACCAGAAATTAGTTCCTTGAGTTCAACAAATTATGAACCCATGGTAATGAGTGTAACATAATTCATCAACAGATGGACATAATTGCCTATATCTATTACTGGTTGAATAAATATAATTAAGATGAATATTCTGCCAAAATGTATTTATCTATTTCAATCAATTCCTCTTTCTCCACCATCTTAATTTTTTCCAAAGAGCAGAAGGCCATTCTCAAATGTTATCTGGAGCAACATAAAACCAAGGTTTAGACTTTCTCTTCTTTATTTGCCCTATGATAGAGGGTTGCAACTTCCAAACCTACAAGCCTACTGGCTGCACAACTTAGGGCTGCAATATTTTAGAAACCATACTTACTGTAGCCTGGCTGCAGACTGAAATGCTGCCCACAAAAGGCTTAACTTTGCATGGATATTTGTACTGTATTATCCAGTTTTACACCAATTTGGGGCAATGACAATTTCACACCTGGTAAAAATGACTTGGGGTTTAAAGAATGGACAAGAAAATGTATTGTTAAAGTAATGGACATATACAATGAAAAAGGGCTCATGTCGTTTGAAGAACTAAAGGGAAGATTTAATGTACCACAAAAGCATTTTTTAAAATACTTACAATTGAAAGCTTTATTTTTTCCAGTCTATAACAATCTGCCATAGAACCTCCTTTGACCACTTTAGAAATGCTCTCTGTTAAAATGTGTTATGGGAGAGGTCAAATGACATAATTACATGGGAAAATGGTAGCTACTCAAAAACAACTGATCAAATCAAATCAAATGTATTTATAAAGCCCTTTTTACCTCAGTAGATGCCACAAAGTGCTTATACAGAAACCCAAACAGCAAGCAATGCAGAAGCACGTTCCCAGAACACATTTAGTCTGTTCTTTAACTGATAGTACGAGACTTCAGTGGATACAAGATATGCAGGAAGATATTTCAGCAGAGGACTGGGGTATGATATGCTCTAGAGCTCAGATACAGACAATAAACACCCACCTGAGATTGTTGCAATACAATTGGATAATGAGAACATATATCACCCTGTAAAGCTCCACAAATTTGACTCTAATATCCCAGACCTGTGTGTTAAATGTTAAATGCATTTAGGCACCTTGTATACCCGTGGGAATGTGCTGAGATACAAACATTCTGGAGCTCAGTACTGCACTATATCTCTAAGATTACCTCTACCCCAATACAACAAATCCCTAAACTTTTCTTCCTACATTTTTACCCAGAGAACATCTCTTTACATGGGAGAGAAGAAAATGGTTGACCTCTGTCTATTACAAGCTACTGTAGATGTTCAATTGCTCTCCACTGGAAGTATGTAATTTCCCCCTCACTAGGTCATTGGTTAAAATAATTCACGCCAAGCCTGGCTCTTGAAAAAATGTACTTATATAGTGAAAAATAAATCTGTGACTGCATATTATACTTTTTATCTATTTTAATTCTTGGAAATGTTAAGACTATTATTATTTTTTTTGTGAATGTTTGGTTGGGTCTATTTAGGTTGGGGTGGGGGTATGTATGAAAAAAAATAAAAAATAAAGTTGTATTTTTGTAATTGTTGATTGTTCTATTTGGAACTAATAAGTATATTTGTTTAAAAAAATTTTTTTGAAAGGCTTAGATTTTGAGGTCTGACGGGATAGGACAGTTGAACCAAGCTCATGAGCCATTTCTAGGTTATATTCTTCAAGAATCAATTGGTATATCATTCATTTAGAAGTCCAAAAATGGACGTAGCAACTAAGGATTGCAGCTTTAAAGGAGCCAAGGGCTTAATCTATTAAATCAATGAATTTAACATGAAAGTTTGTATTTGTCCCTAGATGGTGGCTTTAACTTTGTTGACCATACTGATCCATTGCAGAACAAAGTAACTATTTCAGTATAGGCCTATTGTACAACTGTCTAACTTCTAAACGAACGTTTCAGTGCTGAGTCAAAGTGTTTACCTGGTTTAGGTGGCCAACGTGCCGGCAAAATGGTGGCATGAGGCAACACAATTTTATATTTTAACTACATTTTGTCATGTATAGAGTATTAGCTTCCGTTATCGTCAAATGAAGCCCCATAGTCATTACGACTTTCTGTATATTCCAATTTGCTCCCTTGAGTGTGTTTTTTCCCCTCTTCTTTCCACTACGGATGGAGATCCACATGGTTTCAATCAGATTTTCCTTAGATTTTCCAGAGGATGACTGCTACAGCCCAGCGCAGTAGATCACGGGCCGCTGTGGACACGTCGTCTGAAGCAGTGGCCGGCAATAATGTCACACACGTATATATTACACACACAATGGATGCCCGCACGTACGCATGAACACATGCACAGACACACACCAGCCACACACAAAATACAGTACGTTTGCTCTGATGTTCAAATACAAAGTCTTGTTAATCTTAATGGTGAATCAACAGGCCTCCCAGGTCGAGAGAGAGTAGTTATTTGCTACTTTTGTGACCCTAGATAAAGATTGAAACGTCATTTGTTTGTTTTTGTGTAATTCTCCTCACAGACCTTTGATGGTCTGACAACAGGGCAATTTGGACGGTCCATTTGGGTGCGAAGGCTTCAGGGTGGCAGCCAAGGGTCAATTCATAAACACACACATAAGCTGAACACACACATAAAGAGAGATACAAATAAAGAGTAGCACTCTTTTGTTTCTGTCTTCCACCCCTCTCTCAAGCCTGACCAAATATATATATTTTTTTTAAACTAAAAAAACACTAGATTCACAATACACTACTTCACAGTAGTGCATTATTTCAAATTCCTTCCCTCTCTCTTGGGAAACACGCCCGGTTGAAAATCAGAAATTCATGGAATTGTTTTTCAATGCATTGTCTTGCATTGAGATGGATAAAGCGATGAAGAGTGAGAGTGAGAGAGAGAAAGGGAGTGAAAAAGAAACAGAGAGAGAAAATGTACAGTGTGCAGACCTCTTACTGCCAAGCGTTGTCTGCTGCTCTGCCCATGACCTTGCAAAGGTAGAGAGATGGATGGATAGAGAGGCAGATTGATTAAGGGATAGATAGATAGATAGATAGATAGATAGATAGATGCAGTCCTTTTTCTGACAGGCCACTGTGAGAGTGCCAACCCCCGTCAGCTTGGCAGCTAGCGAGGGCAGCTCTGGGACCGCGATCCTGTGGCTTGGATTGGCGCTCCCCAGTGCTCCGAGGTGCTCCAATGGGAATATTCCCTGCCAAATGTGGTGTGAGATTCCAGTCGGTTCACACCCCACCATCACACACTCCCACATGGCGTCCTTACTCGGTCCCCTTAACTCCAGATCACTGTGCCACCTGCCAGCAGTGAGAGGGATGTTGAGTAGGGAGACTGGTGGGGGGCAGCGGTCTAAGGCACTGCATCTCAGTGATAAAGGTGTCACTACTTACCCTGGTTCGATCCTGGGCTGTATCACAACGGGTGGGGATCGGGAGTCCCATAGGGCAGCACAAAATTGGAGCAGGGAGAGGGGTGTGGAGCAGGGAGAGGGGTGTGGAGCAGGGAGAGGGGTGTGGAGCAGGGAGAGGGGTGCTTAGCAGGGAGAGGGGTGTGGAGCAGGGAGAGGGGTGCTTAGCAGGGAAAGGGGTGTGGAGCAGGGAGAGGGGTGTGGAGCAGGGAGAGGGGTGTGGAGCAGGGAAAGGGGTGTGGAGCAGGGAAAGGGGTGTGGAGCAGGGAAAGGGGTGTGGAGCAGGGAAAGGGGTGTGGAGCAGGGAGAGGGGTGTGGAGCAGGGAGAGGGGTGCTTAGCAGGGAGAAGGGTGCTTAGCAGGGAAAGGGGTGTGGAGCAGGGAAAGGGGTGTGGAGCAGCGAAAGGGGTGTGGAGCAGGGAGAGGGGTGTGGAGCAGGGAAAGGGGTGTGGAGCAGGGAGAGGGGTGTGGAGCAGGGAGAGGGGTGTGGAGCAGGGAAAGGGGTGTGGAGCAGGGAGAGGGGTGTGGAGCAGGGAGAGGGGTGCTTAGCAGGGAGAGGGGTGTGGAGCAGGGAGAGGGGTGTGGAGCAGCGAAAGGGGTGTGGAGCAGGGAGAGGGGTGTGGAGCAGGGAAAGGGGTGTGGAGCAGGGAGAGGGGTGCTTAGCAGGGAGAGGGATGCTTAGCAGGGAGAGGGATGCTTAGCAGGGAGAGGGGTGCTTAGCAGGGAAAGGGGTGTGGAGCAGGGAGAGGGGTGTGGAGCAGGGAGAGGGGTGTGGAGCAGGGAAAGGGGTGTGGAGCAGGGAGAGGGGTGTGGAGCAGGGAGAGGGGTGTGGAGCAGGGAGAGGGGTGCTTAGCAGGGAAAGGGGTGTGGAGCAGGGAGAGGGTGTGGAGCAGGGAGAGGGGTGCTTAGCAGGGAAAGGGGTGTGGAGCAGAGGGGGGGGGGGGTATGGTGGCATTCTTGAGATCCTGTAGATTTGTGTCCTCCCCGTCCGTAATAATCAGATTAATTATGCAAAACAGATCCTTGATCAGCACTCATCCTTGATATGTCTGGCTCCTAAACTCCTCTTCCCTCACCTGGGGACAGTAGCATAAATTAAGATCTACCAGGTTGTTATTGTAAAATATAAAGTGTTCTCAGCTACCTATGCTAAATAAGGGATCTATTCAATCTGTATCACTGAAGCGTTACAGATTGCACAATTTAAATTTTAAGATAATTTCAGGTGGATTCGATATATGCAGAATTTACCGTGAATGCAGTCTCCGCCAACGCGGGAACATTGCCTTTACATTTCAATTGGGCCTTTGCATGATACGGATTGGATAGAGACCAAAATAAATTATATATAGTCCATACACTGTATACTGTACACCAGGGGTGTCAAACTCATTCCATGCAGGGTCTAGTGTCGGCTGGTTTTTGGTTATCCCTTTCATTTAAGACCTAGACAACCAGGTGAGGAGAATTCCTTACTAATCAGTTACCTCACCTATATCTCACTGGTCACCCCCAGAGCCAATTCCTACTTTGGCCATCCTTCATTCCAGTTCTCTGCTTCCAATGACTGGAACGAACTGCAAAAATCACTGAAGCTGGAGACTCATATCTCCATCACTAGCTTTAAGCACCAGCTGTCAGAGTAGCTCACAGATCACTGCACCTGTACATAGCCCATCTGTAAACAGCCCCTCTATCTACCTTATCCCCATACTGTATTTATTTATTTATCTTGCTCTTTTGCACCCCAGTATCTATACTTGCACATTCATCTTCTGCACATCTACCATTCCAGTGTTTAATTGCTATATTGTAATTACTTCGCCACCATGGCCTATTTATTGCCTTACCTCCCTTATCTTACCTCATTTGCACTCACTGTATATAGACTTTTTTGTTTTCTTTTTTCTACTGTATTATTGACTGTATGTTTCGTTTATTCCATGTGTAACTCTGTGTTGTATGTGTCGAATTGCTACGCTTTATCTTGGCCAGGTTGCAGTCCCAAATGAGAACTTGTTCTCAACTAGGCTACCTGGTTAAATAAAGGTTAAAAAAAAACCTTGAAAAAAAAACGAAATTCATCAATCAAGTGCAGGGGAGGAGTGAAAACTCAGACACTCGATCCTCCATGGAAAGAGTTTGACAGGCGCTGTGCACTCTTAGAAAAAAGGGTTCCAAAAGGGTTCTTTGTGGAGGCATAGGTTTCTGCCAATAACCGTTTTCATCTGAAGAACCCTTTTTGGACGACGAGGGTTCTTTGTAATCAAAGGGTTCTTTGAAAGGCAAGAATGGTAATAAACTCAGCAAAAAAAGAAACGTCCCTTTTTCAGGACCCTGTCATTCAAAGATAATTCGTAAAAATCCAAATAACTTCACAGATCTTCATTGTAAAGGGTTTAAACACTGTTTCCCATGCTTGTTCAATGAACCATAAACAATGAATGAACAAGCACCTGTGGAATAGTTGTTAAGACACTAACAGCTTGCAGATAGACGGTAGGCAATTAAAGTCACAGTTATGAAAACTTAGGACACTAGAGGCCTTTCTACTGACTCTGAAAAACACCAAAAGAAAGATGCCCAGAGTCCCTGCTCATCTGCGTGAACGTGCCTTAGGCATGCTGCAAGGAGGCATGATGTGGCCAGAACAATAAATTGCAACATCCATACTGTGAGACGCCTAAGACAGCACTACAGGGAGATAGGACAGACAGCTGATTGTCCTCACAGTGGCAGACCACGTGTAACAACACCTGCACAGGAATGGTACATCCAAGCATCACACCTGCAGGACAGGTACAGGATGGCAACAACAACTGCCTGAGTTACACCAGGAACGCACAATCCCTCCATCAGTGCTCAGACTGTCCGCAATAGGCTGAGAGAGGCTGGACTGAGGGCTTGTAGGCCTGTTGTAAGGCAGGTCCTCACCAGACATCACCGGCAACAACGTCGCCTATGGGCACAAACCCACCGTCCCTGGACCAGACAGGACTGGAAAAAAGTGTTCTTCACTGACGAGTCGCGGTTTTGTCTCACCAGGGGTGATGGTACGAATTGGCTTTTATCGTCAAAGGAATGAGCGTTACGCCGAGGCCTGTACTCGGGAGTTGGATCGATTTGGAGGTGGAGAGTCCGTCATGGTCTGGGGTGGTGTGTCACAGCATCATCGGACAGAGCTTGTTGTCATTCCAGGCAACCTCAATGCTGTGAGTTACAGGGAAGACATCCTCCTCCCTCATGTGGTACCCTTCCTACAGGCTCATCCTGACATGACCCTCCAGCATGACAATGGCACCAACCATACTGCTCGTTTTGTGCATGATTTCCTGCAAGACAGGAATGTCAGTGTTCTGCCATGGCCGGCGAAGAGCCCGGATCTCAATTCCATTGAGCACGTCTGGGACCTTTTGAATCGGAGGTTAAGGGTTAGGGCCATTTCCCCCAGAAATGTCCGGGAAATTGCAGGTGCCTTGGTGCAAGAGTGGGGTAACATCTCACAGCAAGAACGGGCAAATCTGGTGCAGTCCATGAGGAGGAGATGAATTGCAGTACTTAATGCAGCAGGTGGCTACATCAGATAGGTGGCAGGTGGCCACATCAGATGTCTGTGGAACTTGTTCAGTTTATGCCTCAGTTGTTGAATCTTGTTATGTTCATACAAATATTAACACGTTAAGTTTGCTGAAAATAAACGCAATTGACAGTGACAGGACGTTTCTTTTTTATGCTGAGTTTACATAGAACCCTTCACAATGCAAATAGTCCGGGTAGACATTTCATTAGCTGTTCAGGAGTCTTATGGCTTGGGAGTGAAGCTGTTAAGAAGCCTGTTGTACCTAGACTTGGCGCTGCGGTACCGCTTGCCATGCGTTGGCAGAGAGAACAGTATGTTGACTAGGGTGGCTGGAGTCTTTGGCAATTTTTAGGGCCTTCCTCTGACACCGCCTGACATAGAGGTCCTGGGTGGAAGGAAGCTTGACCCCAGTGATGTACTGGGTCGTACGCACTACCCTCTGTAGTGCCTTGCGGTCGGAGGCCAAGCAGTTGCCATACCAGGCAGTGATGCAACCAGTCAGGATCCCCCCAATGGTGCAGCTGTAGAACTTTTTGAGGATCTGAGGACCCATGTCAAATCTTTTTAATCTCCTGAGGGGGAATAGGCTTTGTCGCGCCCTCTTCGCGACTGCCTTGGTGTGTTTGGACCATGTTAGTTTGTTGGTGATGCTGACACCAAGGTACTTTAAGTTCTCAACCTGCTCCCTTTCCCTCCCGTAATAGTTTGCAAGTCCTGCCACATTCGACGATTGTCAGAGCAATAAGGAAACTTGACCTATATTGGAATATTTGTAGATCACAGGAGGCTGCTGAGGGGAGGACAGCTCATGATATCCGGAATGGAGTGAATGGAATGGCATTAAACACGTGAAAACCATGTATTTATCATTGCATTTATTCCGCTGCAGCCATTAGCACGAGCTGTCCTCCCCAATTAAGTTGCCACCAGCCGCCTGTGTTATACATGTATGTATTTGTACATGTATCTGGTATTCCCTTAATCATTTTACACAGTACTGAAATAGTTTATATATTTGCCATGATTTCTTTCTTTCAAATTAGTATTTTTCTGAGCAGAGAGTAGGAGAATAAAAGGGAGTCTGAGTGAACCAGCAGTGTACTGTATGGTACAGAGAAAATTGACAAGTGTTACCTAGTGTTGATTTTTCACTCAGAGATGTAAAATAATCCCAGTGTTGGTGTTAAAAAAACAAATTTGAGTGTGATTATATTTACTCTGTGTAGAGTAAACACTTAAAACCACAACCATATTATGTATTGACCAGACATTATTTCATCATTTGCAATAGGCCACCATAGCTAAAATATTGATAAACATGAACACTCATGAGAAACAAAGGTGAGAAATAATGGTGAGACATCATTTGACGGAAAAAAAAACATATTAGTGCCATACACCTAATATAGGCACCCGGCCTCCCTACAGTGTGCAGGACCCCATTGATTGGCACAATTTGTAACACTCATCTCCTGTCCGAATGCTTGAAAAAAACAATAAAAATGAACAAAATGTCATATCATATCACATAAAAGTGAATTACTTGGGCTTTAGGAATTGCAACCAACTACAGAGATTGATGGGGACGGGAGCAGGAGAGGAGTGGGTCCCATGTACCCCGCTTCAATCAAGCAGGCTTCTGTTAGCCACTTGGCTTCAGTCATCAATTAATTTAAGTAGTGATCTATTCACTCTACAATGCGTTATCTGGTATTTTTGAAGTACTCTATTTGATATCTGCTATATTTGGTAGTGCACTTTTTGGTGAAACTTTTCATTGTTTGTATTTGGAATGTGTGTGCCTGAAATACTATGACTTATGGTATGTTGTGTCTATCTTTACATCATATTCCCCCTTCTTTTGTGGACAACATTCCTTCGTCAGCTGTGTGCTGGCAGTTCTCTGTCTTAATGTAGGGAGCTTAAGGATGGAAGAACAAAAAACATATAGTGATTGTCAGGTTTGTTACAGACAGTATACAGTTCACAAGTCAAAGCAGCCACAGTTATAATTGCATTATCTAACGTTAGCACCCCCGACCCAAATACTTGAGATCCTGTAGATATACTTACGTTACCGGCAGCGCTTGCAAGAACCACTGATCCACTGTTAATGATGGTACAGCATCTGTCTTCAGGATTAGCTTCCTGGCAACACCCATCGAATGTGCACTCCAATTAATAAAGCAACTTTGCTTGAAATGTGCACTGCACACGCATGACAATTTTCAGTGCAGCTTGTCCACCCGAAATGTAAAACAATGGAATTAAAAAAAGCAGCCACTGCTGTCGAATGTCTTCATTCTTTGGAAATTAGTGTAATAATAAATCAAGAGTATGGCATCCAGGCATAACACAGTGTGCTTTTTCGGCATGCTAGTAAGCTAGCTAAAAGTCATAACACAGATGAAAAGGGGGTAGTTATCGTTCTGCTTGAGAAATCTTACGGTTTGCGAACAAAGCCGTATGATGCCATATGTGATGACGGTTTGAAGGCATTAAATATTTAAATTAGTTACGACTACAAGGCGATACCATTGGTGTATAAAATGTCCGGCAATAGGTGATGTTGCAACTTTGTCAATGTACCAGCTACAGGAAATGTTCATACTTGGATCTACCTACTATTAACTGGTTTCATCCATATATCTTCCAATTTGATGAAAAACATTATTTTCACTGGACCACAGATGACACAATCTCTGTTGCACCCAACACTGCCCTTTCCCACCTAGACAAAAGGAGCACCTATGTGAGAATGCTGTTCATTGGCCTTTGCTCAGCATTCAACACCATAGTGCCCTCCAGGCTCATCACTAACCTAAAGACCCTAGGATTAAACATCTCCCTCTGCAATTGGATACTGGACTTTCTTACAGTATGACCCCAGTTGGTGAGTGTAGGCAAACAACACATCTGCCATGCTAAACCTCAACACAGGGCCAATCAGGGGTGCGTGCTTAGCCCCCTCCTGTACTCCCTGTTCACCCACGACTGTATAACCGCACATGACTCCAACGCCATCATTAAGTTTTCTGATGACACGACAGTTGTAGGCATGATCACCAATGACGAATGAGACAGCATATAAGGAGGAGGTCAGAGAGCTGGCAGTGTGGTGCAGGACAAAAACCTCTCCCTCAACGTCAACAAGACAAAGGAGCTGATGGCGAACTACAGGAAATGGAGAGCTGAATTGTAACTGCATTGTTGGGAAAGGGCTCGTAAGTAAGCATTTCACGGTAAACTCTACATTTGTTGTATTCGGCCCATGTAACGAATACAATTTGATTTCATTGCACTGGTATGCAAAGATAAATACGATTTTTCTAAACTAATCCAATCTGTTAGTAGTTGGATTTATCGCACCTGTTACTAAGATGTTTGTTCCAGTTGAAATGATTTTGGTAGTCCCACTAATCAATCTGCCCTACCCTGGCAGTCATTCTGAATGCAAGTTGTGGCGATTAAAAGTTCCAATTGTTGGATATCCTCACTAGTGTTGTCAATTTAGCGACTTTGTTGCTTTCGAGGACCACAGCTGTGCCGCAGCAAGGCAAATTGGTGCAGTGACAAAAATGTCATAAAATCGCGTTGTTGTGTCTTTACTATCCTTACCTGAAGACTGATAGTTTTTATCAAAGATTATCTGCAATTAGTTATTACACGATTAGACTGATTAATTATGTAACCGTAATTACTAGGAAGTCGGGGCACCAAGGAAAATTATTCAGATTACAAAGTTATCATTTCCTAAAATATCTTTTCAGATTTTTTCTCTGATCAATTAGTCTTCAAAGTAATTAATTATTTACTTAACCTCACGTTAGTCTCATTCCAAACATTGTAAATTGTTGGTTATCTGCATGAACCCAGTCTTCACTATGAGTCATCCATACATCAATTGTCTTAAAGCATTTATTTATTACAAACTAAGTAATTCACAGAAATGCATAAACAGACAAACAAACAAACAAGGTAAATGTGGTTACATGAAATGATAGGAGAATGTACCCTAGTGGGCTAAACCGGCATGGCGGCTTGTGAGACAAAAGGGGAAGTGGGGGTCGACTAAGAAGTCACTACAGAGTGATCATTATAACAATTGAAATGCTTATCCTTTGCACATGAACACTCACTCATTCGGGAACAATTGCAATCAATATATGTATTAACGCTCAGTGTGTCGTCTTGATCGCTGGTGAAAAGTTTGTTTCTTTTGTAGAATTGTCCATCTCTCTCCCTCTCTTTCTCTGTCGTGGTTATAGTGTCTAGTTCAGAGTGACATTCAATCATTTCGTAATAGAATGGATGTTTCGGCGGTTGTCGTTCTTCACGTTCAATGATACCGAATTCCTAGCTGCAGAAAGTAGTAATTAATATCAAAGACTTGTTCTTATTCTGTCGGTATCGATAGCCTTAACCTGTTGCGTCGCGCAATCCCGGATCCGGGATTCTATTTATAGCTTCAAGCTCATTAGCATAACGCAACGTTAACTATTCATGAAAATCGCAAATGAAATGAAATAAATATATTTGCTCTCAAGCTTAGACTTTTGTTAACAACACTGTCATCTCAGATTTTCAAAATATGCTTTTCAACCATAGCTAAACAAGCATTTGTGTAAGAGTATTGATTGCTAACATAGCTATAAGCCTAGAATTCAGCCAGCAACATTTTCACAAAAACAAGAAAATAATTCAAATAAAATCATTTACCTTTGAAGAACTTCAGATGTTTTCAATGAGGAGACTCTCAGTTAGATAGCAAATGTTCAGTTTTTCAAAAAAATATTATTTGTGTAGGACAAATCGCTCCGTTTTGTTCACGTTTGGCTATGAAAAAAACCTGTATACAGTTATAGCCTCAAGCTCATTAGCATAATGTAAAGTTAACGATTTCTGAAAATCGCAAATAAAATGAAAATAATGCGCCTGCTCTAAAGCTTAGCCTTTTCTTAACAACACTGTCATCTCAGATTTTCAAAATATGCTTTTGAACCATCGCTATTCACTAATTTGTGTAAGAGTATGCTAAGCTAGCTTAGCATTTTGAGTAGCATATAGCACGCAATATTTTCACAAAAACCAGATAACCAAATAAATAAAATCATTTACCTTTGAAGAGCGTCGGATGTTTTCAATGAGGAGACTCTCAGTTACATAGCAAATGTTCAGTTTTTCCTGAAAGCATCTTTGTGTAGGAGAAATCGCTCCATTTTGTACATCACATTTGGCTACCGAAACGAACCGAAAATTCAGTCACCAACAACGTCAAACTTTTTCCGAATTAACTCCATAATATCGACCGAAACATGGCAAACGTTGTTTGGAATCAATCCTCAAGGTGTTTTTTCACATATCTCTTCATTGATATATCGTTCGTGGAAGCCTGCTTTCTTCTCTGAATTCCATGGAAAAATACTTGCAGCTGAGGTTTGCGCACCAATTTCGGCGCAGGACACCGGGCGGACACCTGGTAAATGTGGTCTCTTATGGTCAATCTTCCAATGATATGCCTACAAATACTGCAGACACCTTGGGGAAACGACAGAAAGGGCAGACTCATTCCTCTCGCATTCACAGCCATATAAGGAGACAATGGAAAACGGAGCCTCAAAAATCCTGCTCATTTACTGGATGCCGTTTCATCTTGGTTTTGCCTGTAGCTCACGTTCTAGGGCACGCACAGAAAATATCTTTGCAGTTCTGGAAACGTCAGAGTGTTTTCTTTCCAAAGCTACCAATTATATGCATAGTCGAGCATCTTTTGGTGACAAAATATTGCGCTTAAAACGGGCACATCTTTTTATCCAAAAATGATATAGCGCCCCTAGAGTTTCAAGAGGTTAAGAGTTTAACATGTGGTATGGTTAAACGATTCAGCAATGGTCTACAACCTTTAGCCATCTCGTAATTGAGGTAAGCTCGGTCTGCTGATCGAAAACCCGAGTGGGGGTTTTATTCGGAAGGGCCGAAAAAGGGCTGTCCTAGGAGGCCTGACCCTAACTGGGCTCAGGGGCGGTCCTCTGATTTAGTTCAAATCAAAAGGGAATTGTATTTTTCTTCACTAAACAGTCCAAAATCATATTACACAATTATACAAACAGTATCATACTCACTCATTCATCTTATACAACAATTAGATGTAAACCTCCTATCTGAGGCTATTATACAGACAGCATTATGGTAATGTGGCCACACCGTCTCCCATGAGCTTCCCCAAGTTGTGACAAACGGACCAGTTCGTAGCTGGATTCTTCACCGATCTTTTATACTTTCTCCGGAACATGAAATTTGTTCGTACCTCAAGTTCTGTGAGGTGGAAGGATTTCCTTTGTCCTCTACTCTCTCTATATTGTGTGTCCATGAGGGGATCCTCAGGAATTTACGACGTCTCTCTGACCACAGCAACCTAGTTGAAGGAGGAAAGGGGGAGGCAGGGAGAGGGGGATGGGCTTGCTATACCCAAAGAGGCCAACGTCATGACAGCGTACACAGAAAATTCTCACGGGAGGTAATCCAGGCTGTATCACAACAGGCTGTGATTGGGAGTCCTATAGGGTGGCGCACAATTGGCCCAGCGTCGTACGGATTTGGCTGGTGTAGGCCGTCATTGTAAATAAGAATTTGTTCTTAACTGACTTACCTAGTTAAATAAAGGTTCAATTTTTAAAATGCGGTTGGTAATTGATGGTGAGGTATTCCAGATTGGGAGAACAAAAGGACTTGAAATCGTGTACATTACCACAATCACCCCATGAGTTATTAATCATGAGACATCCCGCCCCACCTATGTTTCCTGGAAATTTCTTTGTTCCTGTCTGCAAATCAAATCAAGGATCCAATAGTGATTCTCTCAGAAAAATAGTTGGCAACACTGATCCTCACTCTGGATTCCAGAAGGAATTAAACATCACTTTGCAAGCCAGCATAATATGACTTGCAGGCCTGGTGTGGCATGTAAACCAGAAGTTTGCGAACACTGTGCTAGGGTATAACTAGGCCCTGAAAGTAAGGCCTTATGATATTTTTAATGTATTGTCATAAAAATATGCAAATAAAGCTAGTAGAACATAGAGGGTTCTACCAAGCACCATGGAGGAAGACCAAATCACCCTATACGGTTCTAATTCGCACTTTTTTTCTGAATGTATACACACAAAAAAATGTGTTCTAAATAGTACCAGATAGGGGTTCCTTGGCTTGTAACCTTAGCAGAACCCTTTTTTGAAGGTTCAATAAAAAACCATGCTTGTGTTCTTAATAGCACCAAAAATGGTTATGTTATTGTTACAACCCTGTTTGAGGTTAAATAGAACCCTTTTCATGTTTTTTTATAGAACCTCTATGGAGAAAGGTTATTTTTAGAACTATTCTCAATCTGAAAGGTTTTTGTAGATTCTCTTGAAGAACCATACAGTTTTTTTTGTATTCTGGTCAGCCATATTTTTTTTGTTAACATTCCATAGGTGTTATTCCTGTGTTCATTGACAATTTGAATTGAGAACCACTGACTGATTTAGTCAATCGTTCTCAATTGACACAGGGCATTATGAGTCTTTACAAAACACCATCACTGGTCGTAGTCATATACTGTATAACAGGGTTTCCCAAACTGGGGGCACATTCAGGTTTTTTGCCCGAGCACTACACAGCCGATTCAAATAATCAAAGCTTGATGATGAGCTGGTTATTTCAATCAGCAAAAACCAAAACATGCACCCAAGAGAGGCCCCAGGACCAAGTTTGGAACCGTAGTATATAACCTGTAATGGCATACCACAACATATTAGAACAACTGGAATAGCACTCTCACTCAAGGTTGCAAAAAAGAGCTGTGAGCAAACCACACCCCAAAATATTCCAATGAGCTGCCTCCCACATCTTATTTAAAACCAAAAGAGCAAAGAACCCCTTTTTGTGAACTGTAAAGAACCACTGAAGAGCTCAAAGGGTTATTTGAGTCATTGTGGTTCCACATAGAATCACCACCCTTCACAAAGCGGAACACAGCTTTTTTTGTGTATATATCATTTAAAAAAATGTCATCTTTATCTACTAGGAAAGTCAGGAAAGAACAATTTCTTATTTACAATGACGGCCTACCCCGGATGATGCTGGCCAATTGTGCGAGGCCCTATGGGACTCCCAATCACGGCCGGGTGTGATACAGCCTGGAATCGAAAAAGGATCTGTAGTGACACCTCCAGCATTGAGATGCAGTGTCTTAGACCGCTGAGCCACTTGGAAAGCAGTTTCACTTTCTGTAAATCCTGTGGGCTCAGGGTTGGTTTGAAGGCTACCAGGATCAAGGCCGATCACTACTGAATAGAAAGCACACAGCACAGGCTTAGGGTTGTAAGACTGAGAGAAGGATACATAATGAATGTTCTCATGTCTTCAGATTAACTAATGTATCTGGTGCTATTTTAATTATAATTGAATTCAATATCCTGGGGATTAATGCCAAGATGATCAAAGAATCGCAAATAAATAAAGAAGCTATAGGTACATTTAAAAAATGGCTCAAAGAAAATAACATTTACACCAATTGACAAAAAAACAAATTGAATTCATCGACACCAAAACAACCTTTACTGCTCAAAATACCTACATGACCAAAAGTATGTGGACACGGCTCGTCTAACATCCAATTACAAAATAATTCATATGGAGTTAGTCCTCCCTTTGCTGCTATAACAGCCTCTACTCTTCTGGGAAGACTTTCCACTAGATGTTGGAACATTGCTGCGTGGACTTGCTTCCATTCAACTACAAGACCAAGACCAAGACCCGATGTTGGGCGATTATGCCT
The DNA here is from genome assembly GCF_036934945.1 of Oncorhynchus masou masou. NCBI lineage: Eukaryota > Metazoa > Chordata > Actinopteri > Salmoniformes > Salmonidae > Oncorhynchus > Oncorhynchus masou. The sequence goes on from NC_088235.1 coordinate 35,425,422, forward strand.
GGCTCGTAGTTGGCATTCCAATTAATCTCAAAGGTGTTCGATGAAGTTGAGGTTAGGGCTCTTTGCAGCCCAGTCAAGTTTGTCCCCCCTGATCTCGACAAACCATTTCTGTATGGACCTCACTTTGTGCACAGGGGCATTGTCATGCTGAAACAGAAATGGGCCTTCCCCAAACGGTTGCCACAAAATTGGAAGCACAGAATCATCTAGAATTTCCCTTCACTGAAACTAAGGGGCCTGGCCCAAACCATGAAAAACAGCCCCAGACCATTATTCCTCCTCCAACAAACTTTGCAGTTGGCACTATGCATTGGGGCAGGTAGCGTTCTCCTGGAATCCGCCAAACCCAGATACTTCCGATGGACTGCCAGATGGTGAAGTGTGATTCATCACTCAAGAGAACACGTTTCACTGCACCAGAGTCCAATGATGGTCGAGCCTTACACCACTCCAGCTGACGCTTGGCATTGCGCATGATGATATCATATTGTGAGCAGCTGCTCGGCCATGGAAACCCATTTCATGAAGCTCCCGATGAACAGTTCTTGTTCTGACCTTGCTTCCAGAGGTAGTTTGGAACTCTGTAGTGAGTGTTGCAACTGAGGACAGATGATTTTTACACGCTAATCGCTTCAGCACTCGGTGGTGCCGTTCTGTGAGCTTGTGTGGCCACTTTGTGGCTGAGCCATTGTTGCTCCTAGATAAATGATAAATTAACAAACATTTTAAAAACCTGTTTTCGCTTTGTCATTATGGGGTATTTTGTGTAGATTAATGGGGATTTTTTATTTAATAAATTTTATACCAAGACTGTAATGTAACATAATGTGGAAAAAGTCAAGGGGTCTGAATACTTTCTGAATGCACTGAATAGTGTACAAATCAAATCACATGTTATTTGTCACATACACATGGTTAGCTGACGTTAATGCGAGTATAGCGAAATGCTATAGCGAAATGCTTGTGCTTCTAGTTCCGAAAATGCAGTAATATCTAACAAGTAATCTAACCTAACAATTTCACAACAACTACCTTATACACACAAGTGTAAAGAAATTAATAAGAATATGTACATAAAAATATATGAATGAGCGACGGCCATGCAGCATAGGCAAGATGCAGTAGATGGTATAGTGTACAGTATATACATAGGAGATGAGTAATGTAGGGTATGTAAACATTATATAAAGTGGCATAGTTTAAAGTGACTAGTGATACACTTATTACATCAATTTTTTATTATTAAAGTGGCTGGATATTTGAGTCAGTATGTTGGCACCAGTCACTCAATGTTAGTGATGGCTGTTTAACAGTCTGATGGCCTTGAGATAGAAGCTGTTTTTCAGTCTCTCGGTCCCAGCTTTGATGCACCTGTACTGACCTCGCCTTCTGGATGATAGCGGAGTGAACAGGCAGTGGCTCGGGTGGTTGTTTTCCTTGATGATCTTTATGGCCTTCCTGTGACATCGGGTGGTGTAGGTGTCCTGGAGGGCAGGCAGTTTGCCCCCGGTATGCGTTGTGCAGACCTCACTACCCTCTGGAGAGCCTTACGGTTGTGGCCGGAGCAGCTGCCGTACCAGGCTTTGATACTGCCCGACAGTATGCTCTCGAGTGTGCATCTGTAAAAGTTTGTGAATGTTTTTGGTGAAAAGCCGAATTTCTTCAGCCTCCTGAGGTTGAAGAGGCGCTGCTGCACCTAATTCACCACGCTGTCTGTATGAGTGGACCATTTCAGTTTGTCCGTGATGTGTACGCCGAGGAACTTTCCACCTTCTCCTCTACTGTCCCGTCGATGTGGATGGGGGGTGCTCCCTCTGCTGTCTCCTGAAGTCCACGATCATCTCCTTTGTTTTGTTGACATTAAGGGTGAGGTTATTTTCCTGACACCACACTCCAAGTTTGTAGGCCGCCTCGTCGTTGTTGGTCATCAAGCCTACCACTGTAGTGTCGTCTGCAAACTTGATGATTGAGTTGGAGGCGTGCATGGCCACGCAGTCATGGGTGAACAGGGAGTACAGGAGAGGGCTGAGAACGTACCCTTGTGATGCCCCAGTGTTGAGGATCAGCGGGGTGGAGATGTTGTTACCTACCCTCACCACCTGGGGGCGGCCCGTCAGGAAGTCCAGTATCCAGTTGCACAGGGTGGGGTTGAGAACCAGGGTCTTGAGTTTAATGACGAGTTTGGAGAGTACTATGGTGTTAAATGCTGAGCTGTAGTTGATGAACAGCATTCTTACATAGGTATTCCTCTTGTCCAGATGGGTTAGGGCAGTGTGCAGTGATTGCGAATGCGTCGTCTGTGGACCTATTGGGGAGGTAAGAAAATTGGAGTGAGTCTAGGGTCAGGTAGGGTGGAGGTGATATGGTCCTTGACTAGTCTCTCAAAGCACTTCAAGATGACGGAAGTGAGTGCTACGGGGCGATAGTCATTTAGCTCAGTTACCTTCGCTTTCTTGGGAACAGGAACAGTGGTGGCCCTCTTGAAGCATATGGGAACAGCAGACTGGGATAAGGATTGATTGAATATGTCCGTAAACACACCAGCCAGCTGCCTTGCCTTGTGGAGGGAATAGCTACGCTGTTGGTATTCGGTCATGTTTCCGGTCACCGTGCCCTGATTAAAAGCAGTGGTTCGCGCTTTCAGTTTTGCGCGAATGCTGCCATCAATCCACAGTTTCTGGTTGGGGAATGTTTTAATAGACGCTGTGGATACAACATCATTGATGCACTTGCTAATAAACTCGCTCACCGAATCAGCGTATTTATCAATGTTATTGTCCAACGCTATGCGGAACATTTCCCAGTCCACGTGATCGAAGCAATCTTGAAGTGTGGAATCCGATTGGTTGGACCAACGTTGAACAGACCTGAGCATGGGCGCTTCCTGTTTTAGTTTCTGTCAATGGGCTGGGAGCAACAAAGTGGAGTCGTGGTCAGATTTACCGAAAGGAGGGCGGGGGAGGGCTTTATATGCGTAGCGGAAGATAGAATAACAATAATTCAGGGTTTTGCATCACACTCAATTAACATAAATTAACACTGAATAAAAATATAAACGTAAAGTGTTGGTCCCGTGTTTCATGAGCTGAAATAAAAAATCCTATACATACGCTCCAGAAGCTTATTTCTCTCAGATGTTGTTTACAAATTTGTTTATATCCCTGTTAGTGAGCATTTCTCCGTTGCCAAGATAATCCAACCACTTGACAAGTGTACCATATCACAAAGCATGATCGTATATTAAACAGCATGATCATTACGCAGGTGCACCTTGTGCGGGGGACAATAAAAGGCCACTCTAAATTGTGAAGTTTTGTCACACAACACAATGCCACAGATGTCTCAAGTTTTGAGGGAGCATGCATTTGGCATGCTGACTGCCGGAATGTACACCCGAGCTGTTGCCAGAGAATTGAATGTTTATTTCTCTACCTTAAGCCTTTGGGGTTATGGTATGGGCAGGCATAAGCTATGTACAACAAACACATTTGCATTTAATCAATAGGCATTTGAATTTAGAGAGATACCGTGACGAGATCGTGATGCAAATTATCGTGCCATTCATTCCCCGCCATTACCTCATGTTTCAGCATGATAATGCATGGCCCTATGTTGCGAGGATCTGTACACTATTCCTGGAAGCTGAAAATGTCCCAGCTCTTCCATGGCCTGCATACTCACCAGAAATGTCACTCATTGAGCAGGTTTGGAATGCCCTGAATCGACGTGTACAACAAGCGTGTTCCAGTTCCCGCCAATATCCCACAACTTCACACAGCCATTGAAGAGGAGTGGGAGAACATTCCACAGGCCACAATCAACAGCCTGATCAGCTCTATGTGAAGGAGATGTGCCACACTGCATGAGGCAAACGGTTGTCACACAAGATACCGACTGGTTTTCTGATACACGCCCCTACCTTTTTTTAAGGTATCTGTGACCAACTGATGCATATCTGTATTCCCAGTCGTGTGAAATCCATAGATTAGGGCCTACGGAATTCATTTAAATTGACTGATTTCCCTATGTGAACTGTAATTGAGTAAAATCTTTTAAATTGTTACATGTTGCGTTTATATTTTTGTATATTTTAGTTCTACTTGTGGCTTTTTGAATCTAAGAAGGATAAAAACAGAACAACAAACCATATATCTCTTACCCCCAAATTAACTATCTGTGCTGCTGTTTTAATTATGTTTTAAATCAATCTCCTGGGGATTAATGCAAAAATGATTGAAGAATCCCAATGCTGTATGAAGTAATTTCTCTCTTCTCTCACTCTTTCTCCCTCTCTCCCCACATGGCTATTGGCAGAAGACAATACTTGTCAATAATACATCTGCATCCATTATCTTGCTGTTCATCTCTCCACCCCACCCCTTTCCTTTCTCTCAACTCCCCCATCTCTCTCTATCCACCCCCCCTCTCCTCTACCTCTCTCCATCTCTCTATCCAATCCCCTGTCTCCATCTCTATCTTTCTCATCACAAAATGTTGCAGATCAGGACCGCACACAGCGCCTTTGTGTGGTTGCCATGGATACCCGTTGCCATGCCTTCAGACCAATGTTGATATCTGGAGGCCTTTGAGATGTTGCGTTACTCCATTGTACTCTATCGCCGTGGGCACAGGACATTGACAGCCATTAAAAACTATCAGCTGGAACAGATCCAAGATGTATTCAACTGAGAAATAGGTGAGTTGGAGGAGAGGAGGGGTAGAAGAAGGTGAGAGACCTCAATGCAGTGAGAGAAGAGTGACATACAGAGGCAGTGTTGTACACAGCATCCACAAGGGAAAGGTTTATTATTTAAACTGGTCAAACACATCCATCTGCCACCATAAGGTAGGCCTCCTGCCCTAGACAGAGATAGCATTGCAACAAGCCAGGAAGAAAAGAATCAAACCATTACAGGAACTTTGTTGATTTTAGGACTTCTTCACCCCAACCGCAAACATATCAGCCTTATTTTCATTTAAGAAGCTATGATAGTTCATACATTTTATCAAGAAATGCAAAAATATACAGATATGATGACCCCTCTTGATTTTGGCCCACTCACTATGTGCACATGGTATAAAAGCATTGACACTGATAGACTAGTCACTTGATAGACCACAAACTAATAGCCTAATGACTGATAGATAGAGGTGGAAGTGGCGAGACATATATAGCAAAATAAATAGGACAATAAAGTAGTAATATTCAATATTTCATAGCGACAAATTATGCTTTTACTCCTGAGGAAATATACATTAACTGGTAGATTTGGTAGTAGGCCTACACCCAAACCCAAAGCCCAACACTTAAAACAATAGCATTAATGCATTTGGTCATTTGGAGGTGGTTTAAAGACGACATGACTGTAAATAAAAGTGAGTGTAACACTGTCTGCGTTCCAAATAGCACCCTATTCCCTATACTGCACTGCTTTTGACCAGAGCCCTATTGTCCATAAAGGGAATAGGGTGCCATTTGGGACACATACATTATCTATTAACCACCTGTGTAGCCTAATAATGCATTATAGTGCCTTCTATAACACTCGTAGAGCATTATGAGACTAGTTATAAGCATTCCTTACAGCTCGTATCTACTTATAACAACTACTGTAATTATTAGTCCATTAACTATGAATGGATAAATACTGTGAAACACACGTGTTATAATCCCCTATTACACTTGCTATTCGTAGGCGATCAGTACTCATTTACAACAGCCTGTAAAAGCAAAGGTGGCTTATACACTGTCAAGTGAGGACACAATAATTACTAACCAATCTACATATTTTCCTAATGATAAAAACATTGTTGCAAATATATACTGTATAGTGGAAAACCAACCGGCCTGTTGATGCAACAATAAAGTTCAACAAGTCATATTAATATTCCAATAATGCAACAATTTGTTTTACAATAGTTACCGATAAAGCTGCCCTCGATCAGTACATCAAATTTAAATGAGGTTTTATAATCACCTGCAATGTTAAAATAGTGGAAAGCTAGCTCAAGGTATCCCTGTTACCCGTGCAACGTGGTTTTGATAAAACCATTAAGGTATTATTTGGGATTTAGCTTGATGTATCATAGAAATCAAATGAAAAAACAAGACATATATGTTGAAAGTGCAATTTAGTCCGATATAGTCCATAATGTGTTAAACCTCAAATGAGCACAATCATTAGCTGGTCCTGGAAATGTTACTTTAATAACATGATTCTAATACTCTGTATGCATCTCTACCAGAGAATATAATAATCTAGAGAGTAATACTACTATAGAGGGTATAATACTCTGTACCAGAGAAGATAGGATAAGAACACAAAGCTACAGTATTCATGATTCAACTTCGTTTAAAACAACCCTTAAAGTGTCATAGAAACATAACTTCAAACCACAAATCACTTTCTGGCTGAAGAACATGGCTACTTAAGTCCAGGATGCAAAGTGCAGACTGTTTTTGTGTAACTCAAGTCCCTAACCTCTGACCCCACCAACCATGACCGCTAACCTCTAACCCTTGACCTTCTCAAGCCAAACCAAGGGGGGCACAAATTAAAACTGGACATAAGCTAGAGTCCACACAAAACAAGTCCATGCCAACGAATAATACATCATTTGACTCAAGTACAATACGAATGGTAGGCATTCAATGCTGAATAGCAAGTTATGAAAAACAAAAGAGAGTACAAAAATAGTCATAGGGATATAGGGGCTATGATATTGGAATTCACTGCAGCTTGCTGTGGGAATGTTTAGTACTCTCGTTATCATCAGTATTCTTAACGATGGGCTCGTCAGAACTAGGCGTGGGGGCAACTAGCGTAAATCGACAGTAAACTTTTGGATTCAAAACTGTTTACGTCTTACTGTATACTATGCAGATATTGAAGGCTGGTCGTCAGATGTTCTTAGTTCGAGAAAAGTTACTGTTTTAGTGTATGAAGAACATTCCTGTCGTTCTGAATGATACTCTGGTCTTGTTATAACAGATCCACAAAATAACCAAATAGAATCAAGCAGCTTAGCATGATGATAATGAAACAGAATGAATTACTGCAGAAAACAAACTTTAAACCATGACAATACATTCACTGTGAGTGGGGAAATGCCTATAAACCCATGCTGAGAAACCTAGAGAAACATAAGGCTTGTATCGTGTGTCCACACTTCTAATAAACTCAGCAAAAAAAGAAAAGTCCCCTTTTCAGGACCCTGTCTTTCAAAGATAATTCTTAAAAATCCAAATAACTTCACAGACCTTCATTGTAAAGGGTTTAAACACTGTTTCCCATGCTTGTTCAGTGAACCATAAACAATGAATGAACATGCAGCTGTGGAACGGTCGTTAAGACACTAATAGCTTACAGACGGTAGGCAATTAAGGTCACAGTTATGAAAACTTAGGACACTAAAGAGGCCTTTCTACTGACTCTGAAAAACACCAAAAGAAAGATGCCCAGGGTCCCTGCTCACCTGCATGAATGTGCCTTAGGTATGCTGCAAGAAGGCATGAGGACTGCAGATGTGGCCAAGGCAATAAATTGCAATGTCCGTTCTGTGAGACGCCCAAGACAGTGCTACAGGGAGAAAGGACAGACAGCAGATCGTCCTCGCAGTGACAGACCACGTGTAACAACACCTGCACAGGATCGGTACATCCAAACATCACACCTGCAGGACAGGTACAGGATGGCAACAACAAATGCCCGAGTTACACCAGGAACACACAATCCCTCCATTAGTGCTCAGACTGTCCACAATAGGTTGAGAGAGGCTGGACTGAGGGCTTGTAGGCCTGTTGTAGGCCTGTTGTAAGGCAGGTCCTCAGACATCACCGGAAACAACGTCCCCTATTGGCACAAACCCACCGTCGCTGGACCAGACAGGACTGGATTAAAGTAATCTTCAATGACGGGTTACGGTTTTGTCTCACCAGGGGTGATGTTCAAAGGAATGAGCGTTACACCGAGGCCTGTACTCTGGAGCGGGATCGATTTGAGGTGATGGGTCCGTCATGGTCTGGGGTGGTATGTCACAGCATCATTGGACTGAGCTTGTTGTCATTGCAGAAAATCTCAGCGCTGTGCATTACAGGGAAGACATCCTACTCCCTCATGTGGTACCCTTCCTGCAGGCTCATCCTGACAGCATGATCTGTGCGTGATTTCCTGCAAGACAGGAATGTCAGTGTACGGCCATGGCCAGCGAAGAGCCCGGATCTCAATCCCATTGAGCACGTCTGGGACATGTTGGATCGGAGGGTGAGGGCTAGGGCCATTCCCCCCAGAAATATCCGGGAACTTGCAGGTGCCTTGGTGGAAGAGTGGGGTAACATCTCACAGCAAGAACTGGCAAATCTGGTGCAGTCCTTGAGGAGATGCACTGCAGTACTTAATGCAGCTGGTGGCCACACCAGATACTGACTGTTACTTTTGATATCCCCTTTGTTCAGGGACACATTATTCCATTTCTGTTAGTCACATGTCTGTGGAACTTGTTCAGTTTATGTCTCAGTTGTTAAATCTTGCTATGTTCATACAAATATTTACACATGTTAAGTTTGCTGAAAATAAACGCAGTTGATATGAGAGGACGTTTCTTTTTTTGCTGAGTTTATGTAAGGTGTCAATGTATAATGAATACTCATCAATTGAAATAGCAACTTCGAGCCATTGTCGGTCATCAACACACTTTCAAGTGCAGAGGTATAGGTTAAATTCATCGTCGCTGTCGGATGAAAAGCTTGTAACACAATTTTTGACAATATTCATGTTTTACATGTGCTGAAAGCAGTTACTTCCTTTCATCATTCTAGGACAAAGAAAATGTATTCAAAATACTTCTGAAGTCCCATAATTGTATGTTCGTTATTTGGAAAATACATTATAATTAATTTTTTCTGTTTTGGAGTTGACGTTTAGATCCGACAGCGACGTCATGTTGCATTAATTATAGGTCATAACAGTTGGAGCCTTGGCTTGTTTCTGAGTTAACAGTTCAGACAGTTGGCCAGCAACCTGAGTCTCTAGAACATTCTACAGAGAGAGCAAGGGTTGTCTAGTCTGTGAGCTACACACGTGCCTGAGCTCAGAGAGAAACATGCACTAGCTCAGAGTCAGTTCAGCATGCCTGTCCACAGTAATTTGAAGGATAGATAGAAAGAGAAAGGGATAAAAGAAAGATATAGACCCACACAACAGCACACACAGAGACAAACAGACAAGAAAAGGGGCATCATTATCAGTTTGGACACAGGGATGAGGGACTGTATGCAACGCACCAAAACAACGTTGCTCCATCCAGCTGTCATCAATTAGCCTATGTCCAATCGTTCAAAAGCGTGTTACTGAGTCCCGTCCACTCCTAGATCATGTTGCTGAGCTATTGTCCAATCCTGGAGGTTTTTACTGAACCACTGTCAAATGCTGAACATGGCCAATCCTAGAGCATATTACTGAGCATTGTCCAATCCTGGAGAGCCTTGCCGAACCATTGTCTAATCCTAGAGCTTGCTGCTGAGGATCTCTGACACCTGTGCGTTTGTTTGGTCATCCGAGTCCAGATCCTGGGCTCTCGCTCCTTCATACCCCTCCTCTCCTGACCCCTCCTCTGCCAAAACCATTGTCACCCCTGCCCCTCTCTCCATCCCTCCCTTTCCCTCCATCCCTCTCTCCTCCTCTCCACAGCCCCTGTTCTCAGGTGACGTTTCCTTACACGGTTCCACAAAGATAGTCCTGATATGGGGCTTGGGCTCCCTCTGTCCCCCCCTCCGGCCCTCCAGGACACAGGAAGCATGACTAGCATATATCTCCCCCTGAGGTGATGGGAGATTCAGGGGAAGGGTGGTCAGGTCTGGGTCCCTCTGCCTGGTATAGACCCCCTCGGACAGGGACCCTGTGTGGCTGTCGCTGTGGCCCCTGAGCCACCGCTGGGGACCGCTGAAGTAACCCGCCTGGGCCCCAGTAGCCCCGTGGCTCCGGGACAGCAGCTTCCGCTTGGCTGGGGGGTTGGCAAGGTGCCGCAATGGGGTGAAGGAGTGCTTGTCCTGGGTCGTTTTGGAGAGGGAGAGACCCTCCAGGGTTTTGGAGCAGGATAGAGTGGTCTCAGGGAAGATGGGGGCAGGTGAGAGGGGTGGAGCGGGGGATAGGATTGGGCCTGGGGAGAGGGAGAAGGCGGGGGAGAGAGGGGAGGGAGGGGAGAGAGGGGAGGGAGGGGAGAGAGCGAGGTCTTTGGGCTGGCAGATGCTGTACCTGGAAAATAAAAAATAAGATTTGTTAGGTTCTATTCATGGCTGTCAAAAAGAGATGGGGAGAGGGGAAGAGGAGGAAAGGAGGTAGTAGAGGAAAGGAGAGAGGGGGAAAAGGACAAATCTGGGGCTGGGGGAGAGTGAAAGGAAGAGGTTTTCGTGGACACAAGTGGACTGGACAGGACGAGAGTGGCAACTCTATATCTACCTGAGCTTGTGTATCTGCAGTACGTTAGGGTCAAGGTTAGGGTCAGGGTTAGAGGTCGTTTTCGTACCTGAGCTTGTGTATTTGCAGTATGTCAAGGTTAGGGTTAGAGGCAATGTTCCCAGAATAAATATTAGCCCGCACAGAGAAGCTTCACTCATCTTTCTAGAGTTTTGCCCTTAGTTAACATTATCAATGTTTCAATCTATTGTGGGAATTGTGCTTGAATCAATGCAATATTAGCTACTTTCAATGTAACTGCATTTTTTGTCATTGTTTTTGATGGTAGGCCACTCTAGTAGGCCTACATTATGATCAAATCGCCACAGTAGTCTACTTGGCCACTGTTAAAACTGTAACACAAAGCAGGTATAGCCTCAGTGTTCACAGTAAATGCGCGCCGGAAGTTGCACATAACTTTCACAACATTCATATTTGATCAGTGCCAAAAACTTTTTTACAGGGAACATTGGTTAGAGGTCGTTCTCGTACCTGAGCTCGTGTATCTGTAGTACGTCGGGAGCGCTCCCTCCCAGGGCGTGCACGGCCTGCTGGGATAGGTCCTGTGGGGGGGAGTAGAGCAGGTCCAGCTCGCGTGGGGACAAGGCTTCGCTGGAGTCGTAGTCACTGTCTGTCGGCAGGAACACCTCTGAACAACCGTCCTCATCTGACCCCAGCTGGGAGTCTGAGGGAAGAGACAGAGAGACAGATGGGTAAGAAACACACACACAGTCCATGTACAAAATAGCGTTGCACACAGACACAGTACAAACTATGATTATAGAGTAGGGGTATGTGTTTAGCTTATGATAAATAGCATTCCTGACTTACTTCCAGTGTATTGAGAGTGAGGAGGTGGACAAATGTCTGTCAATATGTATGTTTATGCCTGTGTGTATTATGTTTATGTGTATTATATTTATGTGTATTATGTTTGTGTGTATTATGTTTATGTGTATTATGTTTATGTGTATTATGTTTATGTGTATTATGTTTATGTGTATTATATTTATGTGTATTATGTTTATGTGTATTATGTGTATTATGTGTATGTGTATTATGTTTATGTGTATTATGTTTATGTGTATTATGTTTATGTGTATTATGTTTATGTGTATTATGTTTATGTGTATTATGTGTATTATGTGTATGTGTATTATGTTTATGTGTATTATGTTTATGTGTATTATGTTTATGTGTATTATATTTATGTGTATTATGTTTGTGTGTATTATGTTTATGTGTATTATGTTTATGTGTATTATGTTTATGTGTATTATGTTTATGTGTATTATATTTATGTGTATTATGTTTATGTGTATTATGTTTATGTGTATGTGTATTATGTTTATGTGTATTATGTTTATGTGTATTATGTTTATGTGTATTATGTTTATGTGTATTATGTTTGTGTGTATTATGTTTATGTGTATTATGTTTATGTGTATTATGTTTATGTGTATTATGTGTATGTGTATTATGTTTATGTGTATTATGTTTGTGTGTATTATGTTTATGTGTATTATGTTTATGTGTATTATGTTTGTGTGTATTATGTTTATGTGTATTATGTTTATGTGTATTATGTTTATGTGTATTATGTTTATGTGTATTATGTTTATGCCTGTGTATTTGTATGCACTGCATGTATAGGTGTGAAGTGGTACCAGCGCCAGAAGGGCTAACACACCCATACAACCCCATCCTCAAGAGGAGCATCGTCATCATCGTCTGCCATGGACCGCCAAGACAGTGTGTGTGTCTTTCTCTGTGTGCATTCTCCTCACCACTAACATCCTTCCTGCGCCGTAGCTCAGGTGATGGTGATGGTGTGGGTAGGTAGTCCATGGTAGAGGATGCTGAGTCACTCTTCTGTGCCCCCTGGTCTGACTCAGGCTCGCTGGCATTGACCAGGCTGGTGATGGGCACACCGCCACGGGGCTGCTTGTAGCGGGCACACTGCAGGGCATCAGTGATCCAACGCAGCTCCCGCCACATCTCATCCAGCTGCTGCAATAGAGAACAAAATGCACTCATTATAACACAGTTATAAAGCATCATAGTTATAGTTGATTATATAAAGCATCATAGTTATAGTTGATTATATACAGCATCATAGTTGTAGTTGATTATAATAGTTATAAAGCATCAGTTATAGTTATAGTTGATTTTAATAGTTATAAATCATAGTTATAGTAAGTTGATTATAACAGTTATAAAGCATCATATTTAGTTATAGTTGATTTTAATAGTTATAAAGCATCATAGTTATAGTTAGTTGATTATAACAGTTATAAAGTATCATAGTTATAATTAGTTGTAATTGATTATAACAGTTATAAAATATCATAGTTACAGTTGATTATAACAGTTATAAAGCATCATAGTTGTAGTTCATATAGTTGATTATAACAGTTATAAAGCATCATAGTTGTAGTTCATATAGTTGATTATAATAGTTCTAAAGCATCATAGTTACAGTTGATTATAACAGTTATAAAGCATCAAATTTATAGTTAGTTCATTAGGGGTAGCCTAGTGGTTAGAGCGTTGGATTGAAATCCCCGAGCTGACAAGGTACAAATCTGTCGTTCTGCCCCTGAACAGGCAGTTAACCCACTGTTCCTAGGCCGTCATTGAAAATAAGAATTTGTTCTTAACTGACTTGCCTAGTAAAATAAAGGTAAAAATAAAAATAAAAAACAATTAAAATAACAGTTATAAAGCATCATAGTTATAGTTGATTATATAAAGCATCATAGATATAGTTGATTATATAAAGCATTATGTTTGTAGTTCATTATAGTTGATTATAATAGTTATAAAGCATCATATTTATAGTTAGTTCATTATAACAGTTATAAAGCATCATAGATATAGTTAGTTCATTATAACAGTTATAAAGCATCACAGTTATAGTTAGAAATAGATTATTATAATAGTTATAAAGCATCATAGATATAGTTAGTGATAGTTCATTATAACAGTTATAAAGCATCATAGTTATAGTTAGAAAGAGATTATTATAATAGTTATAAAGCATCATAGATATAGTTAGTTATAGTTCATTATAACAGTTATAAAGCATCATAGTTATAGTTAGTTCATTATAACAGTTATAAAGCATCACAGTTATAGTTAGAAAGAGATTGTTATAAAGCATCATAGATATAGTTAGTTATAGTTCATTATAACAGTTATAAAGCATCATAGTTATAGTTAGAAAGATATTATTATAATAGTTATAAAGCATCATAGATATAGTTAGTTATAGTTCATTATACCAGTTATAAAGGATCACAGTTATAGTTAGAAAGAGATTATTATAATAGTTATAAAGCATCATAGATATAGTTAGTTATAGTTCATTATAACAGTTATAAAGCATCACAGTTATAGTTAGAAAGAGATTATTAAACGGCCTCCCGGGTGGCACAGTGGTTAAGGGTGCTGTACTGCAGCGCCAGCTGTGCATTCAGAGTCCCTGGGTTCGCGTCCGGGTAAGACGCGAACCGACTCCCGTGACGGGCTGGGCGCAGTGCGCGCTAACCAAGGTTGCCAGGTGCACAGTGGACACATTGGTGTGGCTGGCTTCCAGGTTGGATGCGCGCTGTGTTAAGAAGCAGTGTGGCTTGGTTGGGTTGTGTATCGGAGGACGCATGACTTTCAACCTTTGTCTCTCCCGAGACCGTATGGGAGTTGTAGCGATGAGACAAGATAGTAGCTACTAACAATTGGATATCATGAAATTGGGGAGAAAAAGGGGTAAAAAAAATGTGATTATTATAATAGTTATAAAGCATCATAGTTATAGTTAGTTATAGTTCATTATAACAGTTATAAATCATAGTTATAGTTAGTTATAAAGCATGATAGATATAGTTGATTATATAAAGCATTATAGTTGTAGTTCATTATAGTTGATTATAATAGTTATAAAGCATCAAAGTTAGTTCATTATAGTTGATTATAATAGTTATAAAGCATCATAGTTACAGTTAGTTATAGTAGATTATAAATCATAGTCATAGTTATAGTTAGTTGATTATAAAAGTTATAAAGCATCTTAGATACAGTTCATTATAACAGTTATAAAACATCATAGTTAAAGTTCATTATAGTTATAGTTGATTATAACAGTTATAAAGTATCATAGTTATAATTAGTTGTAATTGATTATAAGAGTTATAAATCATAGTTATATTTAGTTGATTATATAAGTTATAAAGCATCTTAGTTACAGTTCATTATAACAGTTATAAAACATCATAGTTATTGTTCATTATAACAGTTATAAAGCATCATAGTTATAATTAGTTGTAATTGATTATAACAGTTTTAAGTCATAGTTATAGATAGTTGTAGTTGATTATAACAGTTAAAAAACATCTCATCCAGTTGCTGAAATGGAGAACAAAAGTCAGGTCCAGGTCAAGATAGCCAGGAGAAAGTGACACTAGTAGACCCCTGGATACTAACGCTGAGAGCTACGTAAGTACAGCAGCTTAAGGTTAGCTGCATGTTTCTATTTCTATTTCACTCCGAGAGGGACAAAACCATTCACACATTAAGCCTACAGCTTCACCAAATACATTATTACCACGCAGGTGTGTGTGTCTGTGTATAGGTGAATGTGTGTTTGTGCAAGTGTGTGTACTGTTGTATATTCCCACACAGTCAAAGGGTTTGTAGCGAATAGAACTATGCATAATGCATATGATTCCTCTACACAGAATCCTGCATTTAATTGGCACCTGATCATATCACAGCAGTCTGGTAAAGAAGCAGTAGTGAATGTATAGACTGTCCCAAATGGCACCCTATTCCCTACACAGTGCTATTTGCTCTGGTCAAAAGTAGTGCACTATATAGGGAATAGGGTGCCATTTGGGATGAATATATAGAATAGAAAGCACATTGTGACCATAACAATGACTGGCTGCACACCAAAGCCCTTCTCCTGCCAGTCTCCCCATGCATGCAGTCTCCAATGTGGTTCCAATCTTATCAGGGGCCCTAGGCCACCGTAACCAAACGTCATTCCTGCTTTCACTCCTCCTATTCCCCCTCTTATTCTTTCCATCACTCCAAACCTCCCCTGGGAGTCAGGGTGTGTGTGTGTGTGTGTGAGAGAGAGAGAGAGAGAGATATAATAATACAGAGAGAGAGACTATAATACAATTTTGTTTCTGGTGTCCTTTGACAGCTCTTTGGTCTTGGCCATAGTGGAGTTTGGAGTGTGACTGTTTGAGGTTGTGGACAGGTGTCTTTTATACTGATAACAAGTTCAAACAGGAGTCATTAATACAGGTAACGAGTGGAGGACAGAGGAGCCTCTTACAGGCCAGAAATCTTGCTTGTTTGTAGGTGACCAAATACTTATTTTCCACCATAATTTGCAAATAAATTCATAAAAAATCCTACAATGTGATTTTCTGGATTTCTTTTCTCATTTTGTCTGTCATAGTTGAAGTGTACCCATTATAAAAATTACAGGCCTCTCTCATCTTTTTAAGTGGGAGAACTTGCACAATTGGTGGCTGACCAAATACTTTTTTGCCCCACTGTATATATATAAAAGAGACTGTGTGTGTCATCTCGTGGTGTCAGTCTCTTTTATATATATATATATGTGTGTGTGTGTCATCCCCTGGCGTCAGTCTCTTTTATATATGTGTGTGTGTGTGTCATCTCGTGGTGTCACACACACACACACACACACACACACACACACACACACACACACACACACACACACACACACACACACACACACACACACACACACACACACACACACATATAAAAGAGACTGACACCAGGGGATGACACACACACACATATATATAAAAGAGACTGACACCACGAGATGACACACACACACACATATAAATATATAAAAGAGAGTGACACCGGGGGATGACTCAGCTGGAAAGAATGCAGTGGATCAGATGGCAGAGAGAGAGAGGGGGGGGGGGGCAGAGAGGGAGACAAAACTGGGAATAATAGAGGATATTCCTCTCTTTCTCCCTATAACCGAATTCCATCACTCTTTTACAGCCAAAGGCAAGAATATTACTTGATATCTCAAATACAGGATATGAAATGTGAGGGTCTTATACTGTATGAGAGGTGGGCTATATTTCAGATAAGAGGGTCTTACATGTTTTACATAATATTTGAGAGGTATATTTAAATATAAGAGTATACTGTATATCCGAGAGGTAAACAGTTCTGCATGAAGAGGGATCAGTGAAAGGATGAATGGTCTGTAAATGGGTATGATAATAATGCATGCTAATCCAGACATTCACTTCTCTGACAGCCAAGAAGCCAGAAGGAACTGGATGCATGTCAACTGCCATTTCACTTTTCTAAGCACCCTGACGAAGGCTTTCATTCTAAAATGCTTGGGCTTTTAATCATTAAAAAGCTTTTTATTGAACTTCCATTGTCCTCATTTCAAGGTATTTCCCTTCATTCCACTTACTTAAATAGTTGATTGCCAATGATTTCTGTAGATTGAGGAAATTCAATCTCAACAGATTGCGTCTAGCCCTAATCAGGAGAGGAAACCCACTATAGCTTCCAGAAAGCTAGCATCCCCAGACTCCTAGCATTCATCAGCACAGCAGTATCATCTCTCTTGAGCACTTGACAGATGATCCAAGTGTCATCCAAGACCTGTGTGTGTGGGTGTGTGAGAGGGAGAGAGTGTAAGACTATTCTGTGTGTGTGTGTGCTCTTGATGCAGCATAATTTCCTGACAGCAAGAGCTCACAAGACGCCTGCAGGGAGCCAGAAGTCATCTCAGAAATGAGTCTTACTGTAAGTGACTGGGAAACTCTCTCTCTCACACACACACACACACACACACACACACACACACACACACACACACACACACACACACACACACACACACACACACACACACACACACACACACACACACACACACACACACACACACACACACACACACACACACACACACACACACACACACACACGACGCCCCTGCCCCTCTCCAGGTAGGCTCCAGCCAGCAGAGAGAGCAGTGGTCCCAGTGAGTCCAAATGATGGTGACAGGTAAGGCGCGCCAGACAAAAGGACTTCCTCCTGAAACAGGAAATTGCCCATTCTGACCAGACATCTTTGGATGCCATTAACCCGCACTGGAGCTAAGGACTGGAGCCAGAGTGGGACGGTATTCAGCGTGAGACGCAGATGAGAACCAGAGGGGGGATCGTATTGGGAGTGATGCGGGACGGTTGGCTGGTTTACGGGCATATTTGTTCCTCTACTATTCCTACTGAAGGGGAGAGGAGATATATAGTATGCAATATTGGCTTTAAGATTATGGATATTTCCTGTATAGTGCACTAGTTTTGACCAGGGCCCATCTGGAATAGGGTGCCATTAGAAAAGCAACTGAGGAAACTGACTGCAGAGGAATGATTCTAGCTTCCCTTCGCTTCAATCAATGAAGCTTACTTAGTCTGAATCCTTAATTGCACCCTATCCCATCTATTCCCCCTATTCACACAGATGCCCCCCTCCACTCTCCTTTGATCCAGGGCAGGGGACCCACTGCTGGGGTCTCTCCCCTACCACCAGGCTGTCGTGGTGCCTGAGAGAGCCAGATGCAGCTGGGTTTGTGGTTCCTTTGGAGGATGAATGACGCAAGCGCACACAGCAGGACAACGTCGGTTTATAGTATATCAATGTGTTGAACTACACAATAGGAACTATACTATACTCAGCTTTGTCTCAGGATGGTAAGTTGGTGGTTGAAGATATCCCTCTAGTGGTGTGGGGGCTGTGCTTTAGCAAAGTGGGTGGGGTTATATCCTTCCTGTTTGGCCCTGTCCGGGGGTGTCCTCGGATGGGGCCACAGTGTCTCCTGACCCCTCCTGTCTCAGCCTCCAGTATTTATGCTGCAGTAGTTTATGTGTCGGGGGGCTGGGGTCAGTTTGTTATATCTGGAGTACTTCTCCTGTCCAATTCGGTGTCCTGTGTGAATCTAAGTGTGCGTTCTCTAATTCTCTCCTTCTCTCTCTCGGAGGACCTGAGCCCTAGGACCATGCCCCAGGACTACCTGACATGATGACTCCTTGCTGTCCCCAGTCCACCTGGCCGTGCAGCTGCTCCAGTTTCAACTGTTCTACCTTATTATTATTCGACCATGCTGGTCATTTATGAACATTTGAACATCTTGGCCATGTTCTGTTATAATCTCCACCCGGCACAGCCCGGAAGAGGACTGGCCTCCCCACATATGCTCTCTCTAATCCTCTTTCTTTCTCTCTCTTGGAGGACCTGAGCCCTAGGACCATGCCCCAGGACTACCTGACATGATGACTCCTTGCTGTCCCCAGTCCACCTGGCCGTGCTGCTGCTCCAGTTTCAACTGTTCTACCTTATTATTATTCTACCATGCTGGTCATTTATGAACATTTGAACATCTTGACCATGTTCTGTTATAATCTCTACCCGGCACAGCCAGAAGAGGACTGGCC
This sequence comes from Oncorhynchus masou masou, assembly GCF_036934945.1. Lineage (NCBI taxonomy): Eukaryota > Metazoa > Chordata > Actinopteri > Salmoniformes > Salmonidae > Oncorhynchus > Oncorhynchus masou. The sequence goes on from NC_088235.1 coordinate 35,444,398, forward strand.
ACCCCACATAGCCTGGTTCCTCTCTAGGTTTCTTCCTAGGTTTTGGCCTTTCTAGGGAGTTTTTCCTAACCACCATGCTTCTACACCTGCATTGCTTGCTGTTTGGGGTTTTAGGCTGGGTTTCTGTACAGCACTTTGAGATATCAGCTGATGTACGAAGGGCTATATAAATACATTTGATTTGATTTTGATTTGAACTGCACATATTGAGGTTAGCGGTTGGTCCCCTAATTCTCCTCTCAGAGTCCAGATTACCAGAGGCTTCCTTCCAATGTTCAAAAGACGCAGGCCTTACTTAGTCCACTCACTCATTTAGTCAGTTGATGTGAGGGTGATGCCAAATCCAGTGATGAATTGAATAAGATGCACTTCCTCACAATACTAACAGGATGTTTACTGGACTAAACCAGTCTTCGACAACAATACCATAGTAAGGTAACCCCCCCCCCCCGATCATGTAATGGCAAGTCTAAACAAATTGTACAATGAGATGGCTTAACGTCGCCATTTCTGCACAGCCACACACACACGCCGCAGATACACACACACAGGCACGTAAACACAGAGACGCTTTCACGCACCTATACACTCGCAAGTAACAATGCGCACACACATAGAAATGCACGTACGTGCACACACACGCACCCTGACAGGACCTCCCAGTATCTAGACAGACTGTGGTATGACAGGCCAGCACTAAGAGCTTTCAGACAGACGGGCCTCTTTTCACACGCTTTGCCCCTTCACATTGACACTTCACTCTCTCTAATGCAGCCCACATGGCTGAGCTCACATACACACACACAAATGCACAAACACACACAACTATGAGATTTACATGCACACACAGAGGCAGACTCATGCACATACACAGACTGAGAGACAGACATTGGCACTTTTATACAGAGACACATATTCAGACATCCCCACCCACACACACTCTCCCTCTCAGTCATTCATGATTGGTATTATTTTTTCCCCTGTCGCTCTGTCTCGCTCTCCCGAGTACTGTGTAATCTGTGGTTTGGGGGCCACATTTTTCCGTGCCTCTCTGAGCTCAGAACACACACACACTCTCTCTCAGATCACACACACACTCTCAGATCACAGAAACACACTTGTGGTTTTGTGGTTGGTCTCCATTACCAGTAGAGACCATGGTGGTAAAAGCTGGATTAGTTCTTCACAGAGAAAAACACCAGATGGGTTTACTTTCATGCTTTCAACTTTCTGACATGAGAGAGAAGGCTGGGCAGTTATGGAGTTCTTTAACATTAGAAAAACAAGCTATTTAACAGCTAGTACTCGTAGCAGTTAGGCTTTATTACATCAATAAACTGACTCCAATAGGATTATTAGCGCAGTTGTTTCTGCTGTTTCTTAGATATTTGTTGCGTGATAAATATATTTACTGAAAAATGGACAACATAAACGATATGAAAAATAAGCTTTTAAACATTTTCTTTTGATGAATGTGAAAAAAAGGGCTCATGCGTTTGTATTAGAAATAGATACAAATGGTTTATACAGTGAGCTCCAAAAGATTTGGGAGAGTGAAACGTTTTGTTGTTTTGCCTCTGTACTCCAGCACTATGGATAGGAAATGATTACATTTGAGGTTAAAGTGCAGACTGTTAATTTGAGGGTATTTTCATCCATATCGGGGGAACCGTTCAGGAATTACAGCACTTTTTGTACATAGTCCCCCCATTTTAGGGGACCAAATGTATTGGGACAAATTCACTTGTGTGTGTATTAAAGAAGTAGAAAGTTAAGTATTAGTTCTAAAGCATCATAGTTACAGTTGATTATAACAGTTATTAAAGCATCAAATTTATAGTTAGTTCATTAGGGGTAGGCTAGTGGTTAGAGCGTTGGATTGCAAGTTCAAATCCCCGAGCTGACAAGGTACAAATCTGTCGTTCTGCCCATGAACAGGCAGTTAACCCACTGTTCCTAGGCCGTCATTGAAAATAAGAATTTGTTCTTAACTGTCTTGCCTAGATGAGTAAAGGTAAAAAAAAATATATATCTTTTTGAACTATTTGAAATAAGTAGATTTCTCTGTAGTAATGGGGCAAACAAAATGGTCACAAATCAAATCAAGTCAAATTTATTTATATAGCCCTTCGTACATCAACTGATATCTCAAAGTGCTGTACAGAAACCCAGCCTAAAACCCCAAACAGCAAGCAATGCAGGTGTAGAAGCACGGTGGCTAGGAAAAACTCCCTAGAAAGGCCAAAACCTAGGAAGAAACCTAGAGAGGAACCAGGCTTTGTCGGGTGGCCAGCCCTCTTCTGGCTGTGCCGGGTGGAGATTATAACAGAACATGGCCAAGATGTTCAAATGTTCATAAATGACCAGCATGGTCCAATAATAAAAATCACAGGCAGAACAGTTGAAACTGGAGGTGGACTGGGGACAGCAAGGAGTCATCATGTCAGGTAGTCCTGAGGCATGGTCCTAGGGCTCAGGTCCTCCGAGAGAAAGAGAGAATTAGAGAGAACATACTTAAATTCACACAGGACACCGGATAGGACAGGAGAAGTACTCCAGATATAACAAACTGACCCTAGCCCCCCGACACAAACTACTGCAGCATAAATACTGGAGGCTCAGACAGAAACTAATCTGTGCTCAGTTTATTCACTATGGTATCCAGAGGCTGCAGTACGGGTAGCGGCAGGGTATCCTAGTGGTTAGAGTGTTGGACTAGTAACAGAAAGGTTGAAAGTTCAAATCCCTGAGCTGACAAGGTACAAATCTGTTGTTCTGCCCCTGAACAGGCATTTAACCCACTGTTCCTAGGCCATCATTGAAAATAAGAATTTGTTCTTAACTGACTTGCCTAGTTGAATAAAGGTAAAATAATCATTAAAACAATTATTATCTGGGTGATTTCTTTCTTCTCCTATTTTACTAAAATAGTCTGAGCTTCACGTGTCTCACCCGACAGCATGAGGTGGGCACCTGAAACTGAAAACATGACTCTACAGTAGGCATAAACTAGTCGTTTTTTTAAGAGGCTTCCAATTACAGTTAATAACTTTTCAGCATTTTACCCATAATTCAGTGCAATCCACAGCATTCATTCTGTAAAACAAGGTGCATTATACAGTGTTTTGCTGTTAAAGTAGGCCATATGTAAACTGTGTGACGGTTCACTGGAATACACACAGTTATATGTGATAATATATTTCAGATATCTAACTTGGAAAAGTAAAGTCACTTTACTGTATGCATCTTCTGCTTTCAAGTCTGTCCATTTACGAGAGCGTCAATTCAATCAGTACGGTGTGAAATACAGTGAGCTCCAAAAGTATTTTAGTTGTTTTGGCACTGTACTCCAGCATTATACAATGACTACTGTCATACTGTCAGCTTTAATTTGAAGGTATTTTCATCCATATCGGGTGAACCGGGTAGAAATTATAGCATTTTTTGTACATAGTATTGGGACAAATTCAAGTAGTAAAAAGTAAAGTATTTGGTCCCATATTCATAGCACGCAATGACTACATCAAACTTGTGACTCTACAAATTTGTTGGATGCATTTGCTGTTTGTTTTGGTTGTGTTTCAGATTACTTTTATGTTAAATAAAAATAGAATATGTTTCTGAACATGTCTACATTAATGTGGATGCTACCATGGTTATGGATAGTGAATTGTGAATGATGATGAGTTGAGAAATTTAAAGACGCACAAACGTCATACCGCCAAGACATGCAAACCTCTCACCATTACAATAACAGTGGAGATTAGGATTTTTTGGGTGGGTATGATATTTATGCCTCTAACTTTGTCACTCATCATTATTCACAATTCATTCAGGATTATCCATAATCATGGTAGCATTCACATGAATGTATAAGTGTATCCAAACATATTATATTCTTATTTACAATATAAGTGACTCCAAAATGACACAATACGTTATTTACCATTGATATCTGTTGGGTACAAAATCATCTGAAACACAACCAAAACAAACAGCAAATGCATATGACCCATATTACCGGCGCAACATTCTTTCATATTTTCTTACACTGTTAAAACTTGTTGTTGTTTTTACAGTATTATACAATAAAACTAACAGCAATGTACCCTAATAAGTATTTACAGTAAATTGTCATAACTCCCAATGCACTCTGGGTGATTTTAGGGGTAATTGGTCAATTATGTAGTAAATTCCAATGAAACCATGTTTTAACAGCACAGTCGTGGCCAAAAGTTTTGAGAATGACACAAATATACATTTTCACAAAGTCTGCTGCCTCAATTTGTATGATGGCAATTTGCATATACTTCAAAATGTTATGACGAGTGATCAGAGGAATTTCAATTGATTGCAAAGTCCCTCTTTGCCATGCAAATGAACTGAATCTCCCCAAAACTGCTTAGGGTCATTGTCCATTTGAAAGATCCATTTATGACCAAGCTTTAACTTCCTGACTAATGTCTTGAGATGTTCCTTCAATATATCAATTTTCCTCCCTCATGATGCCATCTATTTTGTGAAGTGCACAGGTCCCTCCTGCACAGCAAAGCACCCCCACAACATGATGGTGCCACCCCCGTGCTTCATGGTTAGGATGGTGGTCTTCAGCTTGCAAGCCTCCCTCTTTCTCCTCCAAACATAATGATGGTCATTATGGCAAACAGTTCTATTTTTGTTTCATCAGACCAGAGGACATTTCTCCAAAAATTACGATCTTTGTCCCCATGTGCAGTTGCAAACCGTAGTCTGGCTTTTTTTATGGCGGTTTTGGAGCAGTGGCTTCTTCCTTGCTGAGCGGCCTTTCAGGTTGTGTCGATATAGGACTCTTTAACTGTGGATATAGATACTTTTGTACCCGTTTCCTCCAGCATCTTCACAAGGTCCTTTGCTGTTGTTCTGGGATTGATTTGCACTTTTCGCACCAAAGTACGTTCATCTCTAGGACAGAACGTGTCTCCTTCCATGCGAGGTCCCATGGTGTTTATACTTGCGTATTATTGTTTGTACAGATGAACGTGGTACCTTCAGGCGTTTAGAAATTGTTCCCAAGGATGAACCAGACTTGTGGAGGTCTACAACTGTTTTTCTGAGGTCTTGGCTGATTATTTTTAATTTTCCCATGATGTCAAGCAAAGAGGCACAGAGTATGAAGGTAGGCCTTGAAATACATTCACAGGTACACCTCCAATTGAATCAAATGATGTCAAATAGCCTGTCAGAAGCTTCTAACGCCATGACATAATTTTCTGGAATTTTCCAAGCTGTTTAAAGGCACAGTCAACTTAGTGTATGTAAACCTCTGACCCACTGGAATTGAAGTGAAATAATCTGTCTGTAAACAATTTTTGGAAAAATCACTTGTGTCATGCACAAAGTAGATGTCCTAACCAATTTGCTAAAATTATAGTTTGTTAACAATAAATTTGTGGAGTGATTGAAAAACAAGTTTACATATATATATATATATATATTTGATATGCCGTAATATGAAAACACATTACCTAGTAGCAAATCCCAAGCAATTACAGTAAAATACTGTACCCTGCCTCCCTTCAATTAATTTAATTCATTCCTTACAATTACCGTAAAAATATTACAGTAACATGCTGTACTGTACATTTACAGCATTATACTTGCAGCAGAGTTGCCAGCAAACTACTGCAATTATATAATACAGCTGTGTTGCTGTAATTATTACAGTAGGCCTATTTACAGTATAATGCTGTATTGTATAATACAACACTGTTTTTCTTACTGTTAAACATGTGACAGCATCTACAGCATTTAGCTGGAAACTCTGCTGCCAGTTTCATGCTGTACATTTACAGGGACAGTTATATCTCCCTACCTGTATATAGTCCAGTATATGTTGGTGTCTCTGTTTGGCAGTGGCAACCTCTGTGTCCATTATGGCCTCTCGCAGTGCCTGCTGGGTAATAAGTGCATCCAGGTCCAAGACAGATGACATGCGGCAGTACAGACTGATGCACTTCTCCTTGTAGGCACTGAAATGGACTGGAGAGAGACAACACATATATAGACCAATGAACTTCTTATTCGCACAGAAGTGGGCAAATATACAGTATATCAGAACTAAAGACTAAATCACTTCTTATAGGCACAGACATGGACTGGATAGAGATACATACCGTGTTAATACTGTATAACGAGACGGACATTGAGTGTACAAAACAATAGGAACACCTTCCTAATATTGAGTTGCACCCCCTTTACGCTCAGAGCAGCCTCAATTCATAGGGGCATGGACTACAAGCATTTGTTAGTTATGTCAATTTGGCTTTATGTCCTTTGGGTGGTGGACCATTCTTGATACACACAGGAAACTGTTGAGCATGAAAAACCCAGCAGTGTTGTAGTTCTTTAATCCTTTGTCTTGCCCATTCACCCTCTTAATGGCACACATACACAATCCATGCCTCAATTGTCTCAAGGCTTCAAAATCCTTCTTTAACATGCCTCCTCCCCTTCATCTACACTGATTGAAGTGGATTTAACAGGTGACAACTGATCATAGCTTTCACCTCGATTTACCTGGTCAGTCTGTGTCATGGAAAGACCAGGTGTTTTCATGAACTTCTTCATATTCGCACAGAAGTGGATTAAAGAGACAAATATATATAAGAAAATACAATATATAGACTAGTTAACTTCTTATACGCACGGAAGTGGACTGGCGAGATTGTTATAATTGTGTTATTAAATCCTTGTTGTGCATTTTATTCTGCATTTGTAAACAGAGCACCCTTGTAAAACACATCAGTCTCAATGGGACTTGCCTGAAAAAATAAAGGTTTGATCAAATAAATAACTATACGTTAATATATGTTAACAGCATATAGCAGGTGTATAACAGGTGTATAACAAGACATTCAGTGACTGATGAACGTGTCTTTGTATTCACAGCACTACTATTCTCTGGGGCTCGTCACTCTGAGAGGGGGTCAAAGGTCAGATCAGCATGGCGCTGCTCTGGAGCCCTCAGAGAGACTGATTTAATGTGTGGCCCTACGGACCAGAGGAAAAGAGAGGAATCTACAACCACTGATCTAACACAGAGGCTAACAGAGAGAAACAAAGCGAGAGAGAGAAGAACAGAGGCTAACAGAGAGAAACAGAGTGAGAGAGAGAAGAACAGAGGCTAATAGAGAGAAACAGAGCGAGAGAGAGAAGAACAGAGGCTAAGAGAGAAACAGAGCGAGAGAGAGAAGAACAGAGGCTAATAGAGAGAAACAGAGCGAGAGAGAGAAGAACAGAGGCTAAGAGAGAAACAGAGCGAGAGAGAGAAGAACAGAGGCTAACAGAGAGAAGGAGAGGAATGGAGAGAGGAACAGAGAGCGAGAAAGAGAGAGAAGGGCCAACAGAGAAAGAGAACAAAATAATCTCTCACTCATTCAAGGGAGCGTGAGGGAGAAAGAGAGAGATGTACACAGGGATAGAGGAGGGAGACATGGGAGAAAGAGAGAGATGTACACAGGGATAGAGGAGGGAGAGATGGGAGAAAGAGAGAGATTTACACAGGGATAGAGGAGGGAGAGATGGGAGAAAGAGAGAGAGATGTGCACAGGGATAGAGGAGGGAGAGATGTACACAGGGATAGAGGAGGGAGAGATGGGAGAAAGAGAGAGAGATGTACACAGGGATAGAGGAGGGAGAGATGTACACAGGGATAGAGGAGGGAGAGATGTACACAGGAATAGAGGAGGGAGAGATGAGAGAAAGAGAGAGAGATGTACACAGGGATAGAGGAGGGAGAGATGTACACAGGGATAGAGGAGGGAGAGATGTACACAGGGATAGAGGAGGGCGAGATGAGAGAAAGAGAGAGAGATGTACACAGGGATAGAGGAGGGAGAGATGAGAGAAAGAGAGAGAGATGTACACAGGGATAGAGGAGGGAGAGATGTACACAGGGATAGAGGAGGGAGAGATGGGAGAAAGAGCGAGAGATGTACACAGGGATAGAGGAGGGAGAGATGTACACAGGGATAGAGGAGGGAGAGGTGGGAGAAAGAAAGAAATGTACACAGGAATAGAGGAGGGAGAGATGTACACAGGGATAGAGGAGGGAGAGATGTACACAGGGATAGAGGAGGGAGAGATGTACACAGGGATAGAGGAGGGAGAGATGGGAGAAAGAGAGAGATGTACACATGGATAGAGGAGGGAGAGATGTACACAGGGATAGAGGAGGGAGAGATGTACACAGGGATAGAGGAGGGAGAGATGTACACAGGGATAGAGGAGGGAGAGATGGGAGAAAGAGAGAGATGTACACATGGATAGAGGAGGGAGAGATGTACACAGGGATAGAGGAGGGAGAGATGGGAGAAAGAGAGAGATGTACACAGGGATAGAGGAGGGAGAGATGTACACAGGGATAGAGGAGGGAGAGATGGGAGAAAGTAGATGTTCCAACAAGATGAGGGGCTTAATAGAAGGCCGTGGTCAGTGTAGACGTACCCAGCTCAAACATTTGTAGAGGGAGGTTGAGAAAGCCGGAGTGGGGAGTGTAGGGGTTGCTCTGTCCGGGAGCTGTACACACATCTTCAGCCGCCGGCAGCAGCAGCAGAAAGGAAACATTATGACCCAACTCCAACACCTCGTGAGTGTAGATACGGAAGTGCTTGGCCTGCAACCAGACATGAACACAGTAAGAATATGAACAGGGGCAAAGATGGACACATACAGCCGGGCACGCACACATAAACACACACCCACGCGCACACACACACCCACCCAATCACACAGGCAGGGACACAGGCAGGGACACACACATTCACTAAGGCACAAACGACATGGCATGACTCATTGAACCCACATTCCAACTCGCCCATCTAAGTGTCTTGGTAAATGTTCGCCATGCCTTGTATTTCCCCTTTATCTCTAAAGTAATGGAATACTTTGAAAGTGAGATGTGATAGACAATTCTGTCTGTCCAGTTCTTCTTAGAACATAAACAACATAATGTTGTGTTCTTCAGGAATGTCAGTATCAGAGTGCTGAGGCTAGCTATGTGGCGGTGCCTCCGTCTGGAAAATGACACCCTATTCCCTATTTTATTTTATTTTATTTCACCTTTATTTAACCAGGTAGGCAAGTTGAGAACAAGTTCTCATTTACAATTGCGACCTGGCCAGGATAAAGCAAAGCAGTTCGACACATACAACGACAGAGTTACACATGGAGTAAAACAAACATACAGTCAATAATACAGTATAAACAAGTCTATATACGATGTGAGCAAATGAGGTGAGATAAGGGAGGTAAAGGCAAAAAAAGGCCATGGTGGCAAAGTAAATACAATATAGCAAGTAAAACACTGGAATGGTAGATTTGCAATGGAAGAATGTGCAAAGTAGAAATAAAAATAATGGGGTGCAAAGGAGCAAAATAAATAAATAAATTAAATACAGTAGGGAAAGGAGGTAGTTGTTTGGGCTACAATATAGGTGGGCTATGTACAGGTGCAGTAATCTGTGAGCTGCTCTGACAGTTGGTGCTTAAAGCTAGTGAGGGAGATAAGTGTTTCCAGTTTCAGAGATTTTTGTAGTTCGTTCCAGTCATTGGCAGCAGAGAACTGGAAGGAGAGGCGGCCAAAGAAAGAATTGGTTTTGGGGGTGACTAGAGAGATATACCTGCTGGAGCGTGTGCTACAGGTGGGAGATGCTATGGTGACCAGCGAGCTGAGATAAGGGGGGACTTTACCCAGCAGGGTCTTGTAGATGACATGGAGCCAGTGGGTTTGGCGACGAGTATGAAGCGAGGGCCAGCCAACGAGAGCGTACAGGTCGCAATGGTGGGTAGTATATGGGGCTTTGGTGACAAAACGGATTGCACTGTGATAGACTGCATCCTATTTGTTGAGTAGGGTATTGGAGGCTATTTTGTAAATGACATCGCCAAAGTCGAGGATTGGTAGGATGGTCAGTTTTACAAGGGTATGTTTGGCAGCATGAGTGAAGGATGCTTTGTTGCGAAATAGGAAGCCAATTCTAGATTTAACTTTGGATTGGAGATGTTTGATATGGGTCTGGAAGGAGAGTTTACAGTCTAACCAGACACCTAAGTATGTGTAGTTGTCCACGTATTCTCAGTCAGAGCCGTCCAGAGTAGTGATGTTGGATAGGTGGGCAGGTGCGGGTAGCGATCGGTTGAAGAGCATGCATTTAGTTTTACTTGTATTTAAGAGCAATTGGAGGCCACGGAAGGAGAGTTGTATGGCATTGAAGCTTGCCTGGAGGGTTGTTAACAGTGTCCAAAGAAGGGCCAGAAGTATACAGAATGGTGTCGTCTGCGTAGAGGTGGATCAGAGACTCACCAGCAGCAAGAGCGACCTCATTGATGTATACAGAGAAGAGAGTTGGTCCAAGAATTGAACCCTGTGGCACTCCCATAGAGACTGCCAGAGGTTAAGCCAGCAGACCCTCCGATTTGACACACTGAACTCTATCAGAGAAGTAGTTGGTGAATCAGGCGAGGCAATCATTTGAGAAACCAAGGCTGTCGAGTCTGCCGATGAGGATGTGGTGATTGACAGAGTCGATAGCCTTGGCCAGATCAATGAACACGGCTGCACAGTAATGTTTCTTATCGATGGCGGTTAAGATATCATTTAGGGCCTTGAGCGTGGTTGAGGTGCACCCATGACCAGCTCTGAAACCAGATTGCATAGCAGAGAAGTTATGGTGAGATTTGAAATGGTCGGTAATCTGTTTGTTGACTTGGCTTTCGAAGACCTTAGAAAGGCATGGTAGGATAGATATAGGTCTGTAGCAGTTTGGGTCAAGAGTGTCCCCCCCTTTGAAGAGGGGGATGACCGCAGCTGCTTTCCAATCTTTGGGGATCTCAGACGAAACGAAAGAGAGGTTGAAAAGGCTAGTAATAGGGGTGGCAACAATTTCGGCAGATAATTTTAGAAAGAAAGGGTCCAGATTGTCTAGCCCGGCTGATTTGTAGGGGTCCAGATTTTGCAGCTCTTTCAGAACATCAGCTGAACGGAATTGGGAGAAGGAGAAATGGGGAAGGCTTGGGCGAGTTGCTGTGGGGTGTGCAGTGCTGTTGACCGAGGTAGGAGTAGCCAGGTGGAAAGCATGGCCAGCCCTAGAAAAATGCTTATTGAAATTCTCAATTATGGTGGATTTATCAGTGGTGACAGTGTTTCCTATCTTCAGTGCAGTGGTCAGCTGGGAGGAGGTGTTCAGGCCATCGGTAGCAAGCTAGCATAGGATGGACGTCTGTTATTAGCCACCTCTTGCGTTCCGTCAGTAGATTAGTGGGGTTCCGTGTGGTAGAGGGGATTAATCCAAATCACACAACAACAACAAAAATAAAAACAATAGATATAGTTAGAGGCCCAAGAAGAAAAAAAACTAAAAAATAAAAAATAAAATAAATAAATAAATTGTCCGATTGTCTATTCAGATAGCAGCCGATAAGACAGCTAACGGTTAGCAGGCCGCAGATGGGCGTTCAGGTAACGTCGCGACGGAGGAGCCAGCCGGATAACTCCTTCGGGTAGATAACGTCGGCAGTCCAGTTGTGAAGGCCCGGTGGGGCTCCGAGTAGGCAGTAAAACGGGTCCGGATAGGTGACTGCAGCCCAGGAGTGATTGATGGAACTCTTCAGCTGGCTAGCTCCGGAATAATTGATGTTTGCTCCGGAATCGACGAAAGCTAGCTTCTGACCTAGCTTCTGATTAGCTTCTGGATTAGCTTCTGGCTAGCTCCTGGCTAGCTCCTGGCTAGTTTCTGGCTAGCTTCTTGGAGTTTCTGGCTAGCTTCTTGGAGGATTCTTGGAGGATTACAGATTTGAGGTAAATAATACTTTTTTATAAATATAAATTGGTGAGGCGGGTTGCAGGAGTGTTTTGAAGATGAGTTTATGGAAAAAAAAAGAAAAAGAAAATGTATGAAAAAAGTTGTAAATATATATATACGGGACACGACAAGACGAGGACAAAAGACGTCTGAACTGCTATGCCATCTTGGATAAGTATGTAGTGCACTACTTGTAAACAGGGCTCATATGGCTCTATATAGGAAATAGGGTGCCATTTTTTTGATGCAGACACCACCACATCGCTAGCCTCAGCATTCTGATACTAACATTCCTGAAGAACACAACTATGTTGTTTATTTTTCGTGACACCCACAATAACATCTGCTAAACACACGTATGTGACAAATACATTTGATTTGAAGACACTCAGGGAGATAGATGGCTTTCAGAGCCCAGCTGATTTGTGTTATAAAACAACTCTGAGTAAAGAGAGGAGTGTTCAGAGGTAGAGAGAAGATAAAAGATCAAACAGAAACTATAAACTTAATAGAGAGGCTCACGTCAAGACCATCAACCATCCAATATGGCTCCTGTCAGAGAAGGACCTGATGAGAGATGGGTTTTATGTGCCTGGCACAGAGCTACTGTAGAGACAGATTGGTGTGTGTGTGAGTGTGAGTGTATATATGTGCATTCCTGTGTGTGTACCTGGTGCAGAGGTAGGTTGATGAGTTTGAGCAGGGCCTTGAGGGAAGTCTGTAGCTCGTAGTAGAGGAGCGGTGTGTTACTGTCTGTTGTTTGATCTGCTCCCTCTCTCTCTCCCGCCGGTCTCTCCTCTCCATCCTCTAGGGTTGACAGTCTCTGAAGCCAGTCCCACTCCTCCCTGAGAGAGAGAAAAAGAGAGGGAAGAAAGAGAGAAAGAAGAGAAACACCTAATGTAAGCAGGAATAAGATCATAGGTTCCAAGTTGTTGTGATGGCTCTGTGTCGGAGCATAGCACTGAGCCGCACAATAGTAACAGAGTAAAGGGCTGTGACTCTGAAGGCTGATGCCGCTGAAAACATTACGATGCACCAATAGAGTATCACTATGTCCATCGGTCTGTTTATGTGTGTGTGTGTGTGTGGATCGTTGTTTTGCTCCGGGGAATTTCTCTGTACGTGGGCTCTCCCTCGGACCCCCACTGTGCTCTGTGGTGCAGTCTGTGGAAAGACCTAGTAAATCACATCTTCCACTGCCCCTGGACGTGTGTGTGTATACTTCCTTGCCAGCAACAGTGAGTGTATGTCTGCCTGTCTATATTCCTCTTTACCTGAAACTTATGTGAAGTCCTCTTCCAAAGTGCGAGTGTGTGTGTAACTGGCCCAGTGGGTGTATATACTGTATAATACTCCCTGTGTCAAGCTAACCACTGAGGTCACCTCTACCACCTCAGACCAATGTCAACAAACAACTCATTTACACAACTAACACAAACACACGCACCAACGCACAGAGAACACACACGCACACCTACACACACCCATACACATCTCTGTTTCACCTGTAGAGAGAAACTCAACACATCTATCTCACTTCTATCCACATAGAACTTTCTCTCCTCTCCCTTCATCCCTCTCTTTCTCTCCTCTCCCTTCATCCCTCTCTTTCTCTCCTCTCTCATCATCCGTCTCTTTCTCTCCTCTCATCCCTCTCTTTCTCTCCTCTCCCCTCATCCCTCTCTTTCTCTCCTCTCTCCTCATCCCTCTCTTTCTCTCCTCTCTCCTCATCCATCTCTTTCTCTCCTCTCCCCTCATCCCTCTCTTTCGCTCCTCAACTGACCATGGGTACAACACTCTCCAGTTTCTCTACATCTACCAACAGCCAAAGCTCCCATGTATTTCCATGATCTGTAGATGAAAATACATGAGGCTTTGGCACAGTGTCTGTAGCATAATATTATACTGTCAGATCCAAATACACACTGCTGCCCTTCTAGTGTCTGCCTCTCTGTCTCACACACTAACACCAGGGAGGGATAGTGAGAGAGACAGTGAAATAGAGAGAATAAACAGACAGAAAGAGAGAGAGAGAAGGATGAGAGAAAGTCTGTCTGACTGCAGTGTTTTCTTGAGATGAAGGGGAAAAACGCAGTCCAATGTTTCCCTTTGTTTCTCACTTCCCACTGTATCTAGGACCGCAGCACAGCTAACTAGGACCGCAGCACAGGTGACTAGGACCACAGCACAGCTAACTAGGACCACAGCACAGCTAACTAGGACCGCAGCACAGCTAACTAGGACCACAGCACAGCTAACTAGGACCGCAGCACAGCTAACTAGGACCGCAGCACAGGTGACTAGGACCGCAGCACAGCTAACTAGGACCACAGCACAGGTGACTAGGACCACAGCACAGCTAACTAGGACCGCAGCACAGCTAACTAGGACCACAGCACAGCTAACTAGGACCGCAGCACAGGTGACTAGGACCGCAGCACAGCTAACTAGGACCACAGCACAGCTAACTAGGACCGCAGCACAGGTGACTAGGACCACAGCACAGCTAACTAGGACCACAGCACAGCTAACTAGGACCGCAGCACAGCTAACTAGGACCACAGCACAGCTAACTAGGACCGCAGCACAGCTAACTAGGACCGCAGCACAGGTGACTAGGACCGCAGCACAGCTAACTAGGACCGCAGCACAGGTGACTAGGACCGCAGCACAGCTAACTAGGACCACAACACAGGTAACTAGGACTGCAGCACAGCTAACTAGGACAGCAACACAGCTAACTAGGGCCACAGCACAGGTGACTAGGAGCGCAGCACAGCTAGCTAGGACCGCTGTTAAAACAGCCAGCTTCAGTCAGCTGATTCTAGCCACCCTTTATGGCTAGTTCTAGTCGGGCAGCTTAGTCTCATATTCAGAGGACCCCCACTTTTGTTAGTGTCTTTTTGGTCAAGGTCACGCCAAATACTTATCATCACATCTCATTTAGCCTATCAGCAGCCTTGATTCCCGGGACTTCTGTTTCAGTTAGTCTGTGACACCAGCACACTGTGTGGTCAGAAAAGTGCTTTCCCCATCCCGATGAGCACTTCCTGTAAAGGAGTGTGTAACTGGCTGCAGGGAAGCAGAAATGCGTCGCAAACGGAGCCCTTTATTGAGACGAACGCAATATTGACTTGGTCTTTTACCAAATTGGGTTATATTCTGTATACCACCCCTACCTTGTCACACAACACAACTGATGGCTCAAACGCAATTAGAAAGGAAACAAATGAACATTTAACAAGGCACACCTGTTCATTGAAATGCATTCCAGGTGACTACCTCATGAAACTGGTTGAGAGAATGCCAAGAGTGTGCAAAGCTGTCATCAAGGTAAAGGGTGGCTACTTTGAAGAATCTAAAATAAATTTTGATTTGTTTAACCGTTTTTGGTTACTACATGATTCCATATGTGTTATTTCATTGTTTAGATGTCTTCACGATTATTCTACAATGTGGAAAATAGTAAAAATAAAGAAAAACCCTTGAATGAGTAAGGGTTGTCCAAACTTTTGACTGGTACTGTATACGACTCACACTCATTGTAATTATATTGTATACATTTCATCATTACTCTTATGTTTATTTGAGCACATTTGCCTGAGTTTCATGTGTACAAGTCCAAAAGGCTGTTTCGCCTCTTGACATGTGACTAGGCCTTGTGCTTTCTGTAGTGTATAGCCCGGGCGGTAATTACTTACCTGTGCTGGCTTATACAGCCATGTCATTCATATTAAAGCAGTGCCATAGCCTAAGTTTTCATTCTCCTCTTTCCTTTCAGAACCACATAGTTACTGTCAGTTCTCACTGGACATAATTCTCAGTTATCTGAACCATGAGAGGTCAGATGTGTGAATGTAGACATCTTCTTCCATTAAACTCCCCCTAACCGGGACATCCACCTCATCCTTGTTCTGACCGGACATTCTGTAGTGGTTGCTACTGGCCTTAAGCCAGCACCTAACATTTATTATTACATTCATGGTCCTTTGATTCTCTACAACCCTACCCCTATTTATCAACCTCAGCACAGCTAACTAGGACTGCAGCACAGCTAACTAGGAACGCAGCGCAGCTGACTAGGACCGCAGCGCAGCTGACTAGGACCGCAGCGCAGCTGACTAGGACCGCTGGTTGACTAGCGTCCAGACACTCTGCTAGTTGACTGGCGTTCAGACACTCTGCTAGTTGACTGGCGTCCAGACACTCTGCTCGTTGACTGGCGTCCAGACACTCTGCTCGTTGACTGGCGTCCAGACACTCTGCTCGTTGACTGGCAACCAGACACTCTGCTCGTTGACTGGCGTCCAGACACTCTGCTCGTTGACTGGCGTCCAGACACTCTGCTCGTTGACTGGCGTCCAGACACTCTGCTCGTTGACTGGCGTCCAGGAACTCTGCTAGCTGACAAGCGTCCAGGAACTCTGCTAGCTGACTAGCGCCCAGACACTCTGCTAGCTGACTAGCGTCCTGACACTCTGCTAGCTGACTAGCGTCCAGACACTCTGCTAGCTGACTAGCGTCCAGACACTCTGCTAGCTGACTAGCGTCCAGACACTCTGCTAGCTGACTAGCGTCCAGACACTCTGCTAGCTGACTAGCGTCCTGACACTCTGCTAGCTGACTAGCGTCCTGACACTCTGCTAGCTGACTAGCGTCCAGACACTCTGCTAGCTGACTAGCGTCCAGACACTCTGCTAGCTGACTAGCGTCCAGACACTCTGCTAGCTGACTAGCGTCCAGGAACTCTGCTAGCTGACTAGCGCCCAGACACTCTGCTAGCTGACTAGCGTCCTGACACTCTGCTAGCTGACTAGCGTCCAGACACTCTGCTAGCTGACTAGCGTCCAGACACTCTGCTAGCTGACTAGCGTCCAGACACTCTGCTAGCTGACTAGCGTCCAGACACTCTGCTAGCTGACTAGCGTCCTGACACTCTGCTAGCTGACTAGCGTCCTGACACTCTGCTAGCTGACTAGCGTCCAGACACTCTGCTAGCTGACTAGCGTCCAGACACTCTGCTAGCTGACTAGCGTCCAGACACTCTGCTAGCTGACTAGCGTCCAGGAACTCTGCTAGCTGACTAGCGCCCAGACACTCTGCTAGCTGACTAGCGTCCTGACACTCTGCTAGCTGACTAGCGTCCAGACACTCTGCTAGCTGACTAGCGTCCAGACACTCTGCTAGCTGACTAGCGTCCAGACACTCTGCTAGCTGACTAGCGTCCAGACACTCTGCTAGCTGACTAGCGTCCAGACACTTTGCTTGCTGACTCGCATCCAGACACTCTGCTAGCTGACTAGCGTCCAGACACTCTGCTAGCTGACTAGCGTCCAGACACTCTGCTAGCTGACTAGCGTCCAGACACTCTGCTAGCTGACTAGCGTCCAGACACTCTGCTAGCTGACTAGCGTCCAGACACTCTGCTAGCTGACTAGCGTCCAGACACTCTGCTAGCTGACTAGCGTCCAGACACTCTGCTAGCTGTAGCCAAGGAGCATTGCACACATACCTATTCCTCCCAGCCTCATAGAAATCAGATCTCATATTACTCAAACACACACACACATGCATGCGTACGCACACACAAACACACACACTCACAGCCTCAGAGTCAATGTAACATAATACTGTAGGTAGATTAGCGGTGATTGTCCCAGTAGAGAATGTGTGTAATGCGGTGAATGTTAGCTGACAACATCAGAGGTGTAAACAGCGAGTTGGCATTCTTCTAAGTCAGCCGCGGGATGATTTTTTTCTTGAGCAGATGGTCAAGGGGCCAGAACATAATTACAAATGATTTGTAGACCGCAAATGGACCGCAAGAAGCCCAAACAGATAAAATGACTAAAACATGAATCATTTCAAACCTTGCTTACATTTATATGCAATCCCGTGTCTCTCTATTATGCGTGGGAATACTTGGGAACAGATTTCTTAAATTAAAATCACTTGGAGCTGAATTCCTGGTGTTTTTACAGTCTTGTTTTTTTGCTCAGAAAACTTGGGGGAACAAACAAAAACACCTGCGGGCCAAATTCGGCCCGGGGGCCGCCAGTTGGGGAACCCTGCTCTAAGTTAATGTTCTAACAAAAACTGTTACTGTGCCAAGTCCTAGACCTAATACCACCTAGACAACAGACAGACCCTAATACTACCTACAGTATACACAGACAGACAGACAGACAGACAGACAGACAGACAGACAGACAGACAGACAGACAGACAGACAGACAATCTAAAAACAGACCTGTAGTTACTCAGCATAGAGTTCTCATTCTCAAATTCTGTGAATTGATTCGGGCCGGGAGGGTTTTGAGTTTGTGTCTGTGCACCTTTTAGCCTACTACAGCTCTCTCTCAGTCGCAGCAGCTGCAGCCACTAGCAGCACCAGGATTCCAATATTGGCTGGGCCAGAGACATTTGTTGGCATGATGAAATTTATATTTCTGACTATTGAAATGCTTCAAATTGTGATACGAATAGGCTGGAGTGTACTCGGGAGAATGAAGATCCCCAAGACGATGACAGGCAGCGCATCTCAGTATCAGAAGAAGCCATTGGTGGGCCGTCAGGGCCAGCAAGGCCTTCTCTGCTGGCCTAAACATCATCAGAATATATATATTTTTAAAATATATTTTCCCACAAATATGTATTAAATTATTCCCCAGAGTGAGAGTTACACTCTTCATTTCATACTGTTCCTCTTGGTTGCACTGCTTCCAGCCCCAGGTTGAGATTTGGAGGGCTGGTCTTTATGTTAGATATTTTATCCAATCATATTCAGCCATCATGTGTTGCCAGGGGTCTAAAATCTGCCCTCAGGCCTTCAGAATCAACAGTGCGGGAGCTTGTAGCTTAAAGTGAATGAAAATTAAAATTTAGTGTCAACCAATCAGCTTTAGAGTTGACTATTGTATGCCTGCTGGCTAGCTCCAGGAGCCAGCTAGCAGGCGTAGTGCCTGCATGTCTTTTGATTGGATTACCAATATTGAGAGAAAGGTCCTATATGGGCAGGTCTCAGAACTAGGAAACTGAAATGGATCAACGAATTAAGCTAAGCTGTTTTTTCAACTCACAATGGCGGAAGGAGAAGATATCGATTTGGTCGAGGATATAATTATAACGCCATTTTCAAGACAAACTTTTCAAGAAAAGTTAGACATTGTCAGGAGAGATAGACGCCGACGCTACAAAGCCGACGCTACAAAGACAGGCTCCGAGAAGCACTGCAAACTGTACTGCTGGGAATGCCTATTATTTGCAAGTGATCGATTTGGTGTTTGGAGCCACACTGGCTTTGCAAACCTGAGTTGTCTAACCAAGGCAGCAACGAGACACCAAAGTACGGCTGGGCACTTACAAACAATGGTGCTTTTGAAAACTTTTGGGGACACCCGAGTGGATCTACAGCTCAACGAACAAGCGCGCAAGGCAACGAAGTTGCACAATGAAAAGGTATTGTACTCTTCCCCTGCAATTCTCTGAATAAAAATGTCAATTTCAAGGTGACGCAACGCCTGGTTATACTGCGTTTCTGTCTAAATGTATAGTGTCTA
Source organism: Oncorhynchus masou masou (assembly GCF_036934945.1). Taxonomy (NCBI): domain Eukaryota; kingdom Metazoa; phylum Chordata; class Actinopteri; order Salmoniformes; family Salmonidae; genus Oncorhynchus; species Oncorhynchus masou. Next base: position 35,463,797 of record NC_088235.1, read on the forward strand.
GAGCCATGGCATCATAATGATGGTAATAAGAGGTGGATTAATTCAGGTGGGACTGTGTAGGACTTCACTGAAGGCCCAGGCCCCAGAACCACGGCACGCTACTGGAAGAAGCCCATATTATAATGGCAGATACATCCTATCAAAATAAACCCTATGACTGTCCTGCTGTACCTTACTGGACCTTGTAAACTATCGAAAGTAGACCCATAACTGATTCAAATGTTGCCTTAATCAAACATACATTTAAAAGAAAGGGCTTTGTAGCGATTATTCAAATGGATGTTTGGTGTTATTTATTGTTTAATTATTCAAGGCTACCTTTGTTATTTCATTTAAAAATAAAATGCTTGATTGTATTTAAAGGCATGAACGACTCGTATGCTGTGTACTGACAGTAACAAATGATTGATTGATTATATCGAAGTAGGCTAAGTGACGTTAAGACCTAAAAAACAGGACGTCCCTTTCACAGCTCTCTGGTGGATAGATTATATAAGGTTACTATGTGAGTCAAGTGCAAAATAATACACTTGATTTAGGATACATCTTGGCATGCTAAATGTTTCTGATCAGTGATAGATGAGCAAACAAATAAATGAGCTACCGCCTCCACTTGCCCAGCCAGAGATCAATCAATCAAATATACAGGCGGAGATTCAGTGAAAATCACATTGATTATCAGACAAGTAAGTTAAGTTTGGTTGGGAGTAGGACATGTGAGTGAAGAGTAAAATCATCTTGCTAAACTACATAACATGCTAGCAACATGTTCTGATCAGCGAATATATGAGGAAGCTAGAATAAAGATAATCATGAGCACTCACCTCAACTTAGCAAACATTTTCCCAGCCTAATTGTTAACAAATATCCAAACCGGAATTCAGGAAAAACAAACATCTAACATTGATTGATTTATCTAGACCTTTCCCCCACGCTTGTCTCAAAGCAGCGAGATGGCGCTGTCCCAATCAAAACGGTGCTGAAATGATCATATAGGTGACCACATACTACCATTGCTTTAAATTAGTATAATGGTTGGATATGACTTAGGGAATTTCAGTATAAGCAAGAATTTGATACATGCCTTTAATTGCATTAGCCTACTTAATTCAAATATTTTTGTCATTCAGTTGATCATAACTAAGGTGAGTTTCCTCGTCTCCTAACTCCGCTGCTGCCTGCATCCACCCCAAGGGCTGTTTCCTCGTCTCCTCACTCCGCTGCTGCCTGCATCCACCCCAAGAGCTGTTTCCTCGTCTCCTCACTCCGCTGCTGCCTGCATCCACCCCAAGAGCTGTTTCCTCGTCTCCTCACTCCGCTGCTGCCTGCATCCACCCCAAGAGCTGTTTCCTCGTCTCCTCACTCCGCTGCTGCCTGCATCCACCCCAAGAGCTGTTTCCTCGTCTCCTCACTCCGCTGCTGCCTGCATCCACCCCAAGGGCTGTTTCCTCGTCTCCTCACTCCGCTGCTGCCTGCATCCACCCCAAGAGCTGTTTCCTCGTCTCCTCACTCCGCTGCTGCCTGCATCCACCCCAAGAGCTGTTTCCTCGTCTCCTCACTCCGCTGCTGCCTGCATCCACCCCAAGAGCTGTTTCCTCGTCTCCTCACTCCGCTGCTGCCTGCATCCACCCCAAGGGCTGTTTCCTCGTCTCCTCACTCCGCTGCTGCCTGCATCCACCCCAAGATCTGTTTCCTCGTCTCCTCACTCCACTGCTGCCTGCATCCACCCCAAGGGCTGTTTCCTCGTCACCTCACTCCGCTGCTGCCGACATCCACCGCATTGCTTTCAATACGAGTTTAAATAAATATACTGTTTTCTAGTAATGTGGCTTTTATTTCAGGTTCGGGCTCATTTCATTTCTGTGATGTCGGTCCGAGCCTGGGCTCGGGCTTCAGCTCACCATGCTTAGGTTGGACCGGGCTAGAATCTTGGGGTGTATATAAGGCCTGGAACCATGTTGCAACACTATGATGGAGGAGCTGTCCAAAATCAACCTCTCTTGAAGTGACGCTCAACATGTTTCACGGAGGGAGTTCATTGCAGCCTTAAACTGATGTCACATGAAGTAATCTGGATGCAATTTTGGTTGCTTGCTACAAAGTTGCATCTTGGGTACTCTGTGTGTCACTCCCATCAAATCCAAAGGTAATGTAAAGGTAAGAGTAAGTAAGACAGTAGTATACATCCAGCTGTGGTGAGTCCTTACCTGGAGACATTGGCGTTGTCTCGTACCCGCGCGTGGCACAGCATGTTGGGCATCCTCTGTGGTACCAGCACCCTGATCTGGTCTACAGAGCTGCTGAGCTTCAGGTAGCCCAGGTACAGACCTGGGACCAGGCGATGCTGGCTACGCCTCTGGTAGGCCAAGATGTCCTGTGGAGTGAGGGACAGAGGGAGGGAGTGAGAGAGAGAGAGAGAGAGAGAGAGAGAGAGAGAGAGAGAGAGGGAGGAGAAAAAAAAGGAGAAGTAGAATATACAGGGTCAGTGGGTGAATGTGTGTGCGTGTGTGTGTGTATGTGTGTGCTACCTGTATAGTGATGAGCAGTATGTCCAGTGCATAGGGTATACACTAGATGACTGACAGGGGGCGCTGTAATGAAGCCATCTTGACACTCCCCCACCATGTAACAAATATGTTGGAAGCTATAGAAATGGACTAATTAATGTCTACATTTGCTTTTGCCACGTTTATTCTATTATAGACATCTCAATGCTTTAAATGATATAATGTGAGATAAACATGTTCCTTAAGGCATAATCTTTTGAAAGTTCTAATGTTAATGTCCCCACTACAACAAAAAATACTTAAATACATGTCATCTTGTCCATGAAACATTTCATTGAAATAGAATTCCATTCATTCCTATGGAGGACTGCTTCTTCTTGGGAGTGCCAATATGGTGGCTTCAACGCCTCTCATTCAGGGTTTATATACATCATTGGTTATAATATAATAATATATGCTACTTAGCAGACACTTTGCATAAGCATGGGTGATACCTGTAATCAAACCCACTATCCTGACGTAGCAAGTGTCATGCTGTACCGACTGAGCTACAGAGGACCACTATGATATGGTTATAGTAGGGTTATGTTATGGTGGGGATATAGTAGAGTTATGGTAAGGTTATGGTAGGGTTGTGGTAATGTTATGGTAAATCTATCTTCTACCTGTATGGTTATTAGCAGTATGTCCAGCGCGTAGGGTTCTTCAGGTGTGGACAGACTCTTCCTCTGGCTCTGTAGCTTGGACACCTGCATCCACTTCCCATTGAAGAAGGAGTACTGGCTCTCCATGTCCCTGATCGTCAATAACAATACATTACCATGACGATCCTTGATGGGCTCGTAGTGGACACGCCCCAGGTTGTGTGTGCCTAACAGATTCTGAGAATGACATCAGTCAATCAATCACTGAATAAATCCTTCTATCTGTATGTTTGCCAATCTATTCATCTCTCACTCACATACCACACACATACATGAGTGTACCTGTAGTTGCCCAGCGGCAGACAGCATCTTCTGTCTGGCCTGTAGAGTGGAGGAGGAGGACATGGAGACAGACATACTCTGTCTCAGCCACCGCACATCCTCCCACATACACGACAACTACAGAGAGAGGGAGGGGATGTAGATAGAGAGAAACAGAGAGAGAGGAGAGAAAGAGAGACTGCACCATGAAGATCATCTAGAAAAGGTGTCACGGTACATTCCTTTTTACTCTGCTAAGTGTAAAGTGAATTGCAGAATACTGCTTGATGCAATTTAGTCATACAAAAAATCTATTCAATGTGGCCACTGTTCTTGATATAATGTACTACATTACCCACAATACCTTAGTGAACCAGAGGAAGTCCTGCATGAGAGAGCTGCCGAAGGAGTCATCCACCTCCACTATAGGGATCTGGTCCTCTGTGGTCACCAGAACACTGTCTTTGTGGTAAAACACTGCTGCCAGGTAAACCCCCCTATAAAACCAGCACAATGGAATAGTCTAGCTCAGCTTCACAATGGAGAGTCTCCAATTTGAACAGTCCATGATGTACATCCAGGTGGTGTAATTTACACAAAAACACTACTAGCTCACCTTTTGAGTGTCTTGACGAACTTGTTTGAAGAGTTAAACAGGTGCTTGAGACTTCTGGAGACGGACTGCTTACGGCTTGGGTTCTGGAGCTTTGATGTGTCTGAGAGTAGGAGAGGAGACAGGTTGAGGAAGAAGAGAAACTGATTACTTGTCTTCATAGTAAAGAAGACATTTGACCTCTTATTTGTTGGTCTCATTACTTCTGCTGTTTTGAACATGAAGTAGTGTCTGTATGTCTGTTTGTGCGCTGACTTGAAATACTCAAATGCTTTCAGAATTGAAATGCTGTCATAGTAGTGTCTATAAACCCAGTCCTGGGTGTTATTGTGTTATAGTAACTCGTGTTTTGTGTGTTTTTTAGTATTGTAATGATGCTATTCCATGCATGTTGATCAGTACTCAATTAACTGTTATTGTACACAACTTGAACATATGTCTTCTAATGGTTTATTCAGTATTGTAATTGTTGTATTTGTCTGTGTTCAGTGCTGTACTAGCACCTTGACCTTCAAAGGAGCAAAGTGAGTCTTTCTTTAGCGAGAGTGGATGGTTTAGAGAGAAAGGGATTGACAGCGAAATAGAGAGAGAGAAAGAGAGCGAGAGAGAAAGAGAGCAGGAGAGAACAACCTTGTTGACTGTGTGAAATGTCGTGTCCTTTCTTGGCAATTGAATGAAAGGAAACTATCACAAAACAACAGCAGGGGAAGAGTGAGTCAGAAATAAGAGGTTCACAGTGCTGGTCAATTGTCAAGCTTCAGTGACACTCCGTTGTTTAATCTCAGTCTGTTCAGCTGTCTATCCTCCATAGCCCCTATCTAACCCCTCTCACCCCCCTCACCCTGCTATCTGCCCCATGACCCTTGGCCCCAGCGATGCCAATCTCCAGACCGCAGGGACTCTACCAGCTAATTAAACACATAATCACGGTGTGGAAACACAAGGCAGTCAGACAGACTGACCACAGTATACTGTTAGCTAACTCTACTCGGTTCAGTCACGATTTCAGTCAAAGTATCATTGCCCTAAGGATGGAGGGAGGGAAGGAAGGAAAAATGAAATGTGCCCACGCCACGGTCTGGTAATGTCACTCACTCCCCTGGGACAGGAGAGATGGAGGGAGGGGAAGGAGGGATGGAGGGATACAAGAAGGGAAGGAATAATTATTCCTTGTGAAGCCTCTAACTGCCTGAGGATCAGGATCTGACATATATAATCTCCATTATCAGACTACAGATTGAGGCTCTCTCCATCTCTGTTTATCTCTCTCCATCTATCTCTCTCCATGTCTCTCTCCATCTCTGTCTATCTCTCTCCATGTCTCTCTGTCTCTCTCAATGTCTCTCTGCATCTCTGTCTATCTCTCTCTATCTCTCTCCATGTCTCTCTCTCCATCTCTGTGTCTCTCTCTCCATCTCTGTTTATCTCTCTCCATGTCTCTCTGTCTCTCTCTGCATCTCTGTCTATCTCTCTCCATGTCTCTCTGTCTCTCTCTGTCCATGTCTCTCTGTCTCTCTCTCCATCTCTGTTTATCTCTCTCCATGTCTCTCTGTCCATGTCTGCATCTCTGTCTATCTCTCTCCATGTCTCTCTATCTCTCTCCATGTCTCTCTGTCTCTCTCCATGTCTCTCTCTCCATCTCTGTTTATCTCTCTCCATGTCTCTCTGTCTCTCTCCATGTCTCTCTGTCTCTCTCTGCATCTCTCTCCATGTCTCTCTCTCCATCTCTGTCTATCTCTCTCCATGTCTCTCTGTCCATGTCTCTCTGTATCTGTCTCTCTCTGTCCATGTCTCTCTGTCTCTCTCTGCATCTCTGTCTATCTCTCTCCATGTCTCTCTGTCTATCTCTCTGTCTATCTCTCTCCATGTCTCTCTGTCTCTCTCTGTGTCTCTGTCTATCTCTCTCCATGTCTCTCTGTCTCTCTCTGCATCTCTGTCTATCTCTCTCCATGTCTCTCTGTCTCTCTCTGCATCTCTGTCTATCTCTATCCATGTCTCTCTGTCTCTCTCTGTCCATGTCTCTCTCTGCATCTCTGTCTATCTCTCTCCATGTCTCTCTGTCTCTCTCTGTCTATCTCTCTGTCTATCTCTCTGCATGTCTCTCTGTCTCTCTCTGCGTCTCTGTCTATCTCTCTCCATGTCTCTCTGTCTATCTCTCTCCATGTTTCTCTGTCTCTCTCTCTGCGTCTGTATCTCTCTGTCTATCTCTCTCCATGTCTCAATTCAATTCAATGGCTTTATTGGCATGGGAAACATGTGTTAACATTGCCAAAGCAAGTGAGGTAGATAATATATAAAGTGAATATATAAAGTGAAAAACAATAAAAATGAACAGTAAACATTAAACATACAGAAGTTTCAAAACAATAAAGACATTACAAATGTCATATTATATATATATACAGTGTTTTTACAATGTACAAATGGTTAAAGGACACAAGATAAAATAAATAAGCATAAATATGGGTTGTATTTACAATGGTGTTTGTTCTTCACTGGTTGCCCTTTTCTCGTGGCAACAGGTCACAAATCTTGCTGCTGTGATGTCTCTCTGTCTCTCTCTGCATCTCATCTATCTCTCTCCATGTCTCTCTGTCTATCTCTCTCTGCATCTCTCTGTATCTCTCTCCATGTCTCGCTGTCTATCTCTTTCCATGTCTCTCTGTATCTCTGTCTACCTCTCTCCATGTCTCTCTCTGCGTCTCTGTCTATCTCTCTCCATGTCTCTCTGCGTCTCTGTCTATCTCTCTCCATGTCTCTGTCTATCTCTCTCCATGTCTCTCTCTGCGTCTCTGTCTATCTCTCTGTCTATCTCTCTCCATGTCTCTCTGCGTCTCTGTCTATCTCTCTCCATGTCTCTGTCTATCTCTCTCCATGTCTCTCTGTCTATCTCTCTCTGCATCTCTGTCTATCTCTCTCTGTCTCTCTCTGCATCTCTGTCTATCTCTGCATCTCTGTCTATCTCTGCATCTCTGTCTATCTCTCTCCATGTCTCTCTGTCTCTCTCTGCATCTCTGTCTATCTCTCTCTACCTATCTCTATCCATGTCTCTCTCTCTCTCTCTGTCCATGTCTCTCTGTCTATCTCTCTCCATGTCTCTCTGTCTCTCTCTGTCTATCTCTCTCCATGTCTCTGTCTCTCTCTGCGTCTCTGTCTATCTCTCTCCATGTCTCTCTCTGCGTCTCTGTCTATCTCTCTCCATGTCTCTCTGTCTCTCTCTGCGTCTATGTCTATCTCTCTCCATGTCTCTCTGTCTATCTCTCTCCATGTCTCTCTGTATCTCTGTCTATCTCTTTCCATGTCTCTCTGTATCTCTGTCTATCTCTCTCCATGTCTCTCTCTGCGTCTCTGTCTATCTCTCTCCATGTCTCTCTGTGTCTCTGTCTATCTCTCTCCATGTCTCTCTGTCTATCTCTCTCTGCGTCTGTCTATCTCTCTCCATATCTCTCTCTGCATCTCTGTCTATCTCTGCATCTCTGTCTATCTCTCTCCATGTCTCTCTGTCTCTCTCTGCATCTCTGTCTATCTCTCTCCATGTCTCTCTGTCTCTCTCTGCCTATCTCTATCCATGTCTCTCTGTCTCTCTCTGTCCATGTCTCTCTGTCTCTCTCTGTCCATGTCTCTCTGTCTCTCTCTGCATCTCTGTCTATCTCTCTCCATGTCTCTGCCTCTCTCTGCGTCTCTGTCTATCTCTCTCCATGTCTCTCTCTGCGTCTCTGTCTATCTCTCTGTCTATCTCTCTCCATGTCTCTCTGCGTCTCTGTCTATCTCTCTCCATGTCTCTCTGTCTATCTCTCTCTGCGTCTGTCTATCTCTCTCCATGTATCTCTCTCTGCATCTCTGTCTATCTCTCTCCATGTCTCTCTGTCTCTCTCTGCATCTCTGTCTATCTCTCTCCATGTCTCTCTCTACATCTCTGTCTATCTCTCTCCATGTCTCTGTCTATCTCTCTCCGTGTCTCTCTGTCTCCATCTCTCTCCATGTCTCTCTGCATCTCTGTCTATCTCTCTCCGTGTCTCTCCGTCTCCATCTCTGTCTATCTCTCTCCATCTCTGTCTCTGTGTCTTTCTCTCTGTCGCTCTCTTTCTCAATTTCATTATATATATATTTTTTACCCCTTTTTCTCCCCAATTTCGTGGTATCCAATTGTTTTAGTAGCTACTATCTTGTCTCATCGCTACAACTCCTGTACGGGCTCGGGAGAGACGAAGGTTGAAAGTCATGCGTCCTCCGATACACAACCCAACCAAGCCGCTTCTTAACACAGCGCGCATCCAACCCGGAAGCCAGCCGCACCAATGTGTCGGAGGAAACACTGTGCACCTGGCAACGTGGCCGGTTACGACAGAGCCTGGGCGCGAACCCAGAGTCTCTGATGGCACAGCTGGCGCTGCAGTACAGCGCCCTTAACCACTGTGCCACCCGGGAGGCCCTCATTTTCAATTTAAGGGGCTTTATTGACATGGGAAACATTTGTTTGCATTGCCAAAGCAAGTGAAATATATAGTAAACAAAAGTGAAATAAACAAAAACTAACAGTAAACATTACACTCACAAAAGTTCCAAAGGAATAGAGACATTTCAAATGTCATTATGTATATATACAGTGTTGTAATGATGTGCAAATAGTTAAATTACAAAAGGGGAAGAAAATCAACATAAAATATGGGTTGTATTTACAATGGTGTTTGTTCTTCACTGGTTGACCTTTCTCGCTGTCTCCCTCTTGCTCTTTACTACTCTCTCATTAATTGACTACAGCTTTAACGTTTAGGGATTCAAAACATAGTTAAGTAGTTTAATGCTCTCTTTTAATATTCTCCAAAAACGCTTATAGCATCCAGCATTGTTACAATTAAAAAAGTGTGTATTTTCATAAGACAGAATTATTTTCAGAACAGACGATGGTGCTGGTGACTCGCCAGTCTTTAAGTCTATGTGTATTTCTATTTCCACCAGGTCAACTGCTTTTGACAAGTGGAGAGAGAGTGGAGAGTGGAGAGTGGAGAGAGAGAGAGAGAGAGAGAGAGAGAGAGAGAGAGAGAGTCAAGGAGAAAGAAATCTCCTCAAAAGCTCATCATACAGTTTGGAGAGTTTGCATACATAGCTGGGCAGTGAGTGAGAGTGAGAGTGAGAGGAGAGAGAGAGAGAGAGCGAAAGAGTGTGTGTGTGAGCGTACTAATGTGTGTGTGATCCATTTGGGGCTGGTTGTGTTTGTGTGCGAACATGGCTGTGTGTGTGTGTGGGGGAATGCAGGGTGCAGTGTGCCACACACCCCTGTCTCTGTGCTGTGCTAAGCTCCACATATACACATCAGAAATGAAGATAACCTTCCTGGTAAATGAGGGATTTGCTCCCAGCCTTCTATAGTGGTGGCATTGTACCAACCTCTGATTCATTTTGCAAATGTATTTTTTAACACTGACACGCCAAAAATAAACTATGTCAACACATACCCCACAGAGCGAGGGTGCGCAGGCACACCCCCCCCCCCCCCCCCCCATGGTCAGAAACACTCACACCCATGGTCAAACACACACACACTACTAGAGTGAGTAATTAACTGAACACTCTAACCATAAATTCAAACAACTCCAAATAAATGCCTACAGATGTTTTTTCACTACAAGTTTAACACATTTTTGTCTATCCTTTCATGAGGTTGCTCTCTGTTTGCAAGTGTCTGTCCAAAATCCACTTTGACAAACAATCTCACACACCCCATCTCTTTCTACTATACATATTCTACTACTCCAGACTGTGTGTGTGTGTGTGTGGCTGGCAGCGAACCCACTGACATCATAGCTGTTCACTCCTAAGCGGTTGAGTGACGGTGGGTTTTTCTCCACCCCCCCGCCAACAAACACACATGCACGCTCTCTCTCGGGGAGTCCCACATTAGACATGAAGCTGCCGTTTGTGCGTGCTGGGCAACTTTCAGCACCCTGCCTGCACAGCAGCCCTCTATACCTCTCTCCATCCATCCCTCCCTCTCTTCCTCGTATCCCCCACGCCACCACCAAGATTGGGGTCAAGCACTAAGCCAGACACTAAGGCCACATCGTACCACCAACACACGCGCACACACACACTTGCTAACGCAACTCTACCTACCCTGTGTTGTGCCCACCAGAAAGATCCCCTTGGGACTGATCTGAAACCAGCTAGGATCCATCATAATGGTCGAGAAATCCCCCAACCTGATGGTGGATCTGATCTTATGAACAACAACTCCCTCCAGCGCTGACCGCCACTCACGGTGGGCTTTAGTAGCTCTTACCATCTCTCTCTCTCTCTCCCCCCTCCCCCTAGGTGTATTTTCTCTACCAGCATGATGATTTACAAAGCAAGGCTATACGGTTGACATGCTAAAACACATAAATGTGTATAATCCAGAATGGATAAACGTATTAAACATTATTTATGTACACACGGACCCCTGGTGTTTAAGGGGGGCAGTGACGAGAGGAGTGCCTACTGTTTGTGTGTGTGTGTGTGAGAGGTACTGTGAGAAACCATTCATAGCATACTGGAGTAAAAACACTTTTAGTTTCATGCTTCATTTATTCACTTTAATACAAAGTTAATCTACTGGAAGAAGTGTGGCCTTAGAGTGAGAAGACAGACACACACACGCAGACACACACACGCAGACACACACACACACACACACACACACACGCAGACACACACGCAGACACACACGCAGACACACATGCAGATACGCACGCACACACACACACACGCAGACACACATGCAGATACGCACGCACGCACGCGCACACACACACACACACACACACACACACACACACACACACACACACACACACACACACACACACACACACACACACACACACACACACACACACACACACACTGATGGAGAAGAGAGAGCTGTTTTACGTGTGTGTGTGTCTACTCACCTCCGCAGCTGTAGTGTGTGTGTGTAGCGCGGACCTGTTGCAGCAAGCGCTCCATAGCCTCTATGTGCCCTCTTCTCCTGGGCTCACGACCATCACTCTCCCTCCAGTCTAAAGGTTAGGGGGTAGGGGTCAGGTTTTGGGAGTTAGGGGGTAGTCAACTGTCAACTGTAAGTGCTGTTAATGTAAAGTGGAAACATCTCGGAGCAACAACGTTTCTCAGCCATGAAGTGGTAGGCCACACAAATCAAACCAAATTTTATTGGTCACATACACATATGTAACAGATGTTATTGGTCACGTACACATATTTAACAGATGTTATTGGTCACGTACACATATGTAACAGATGTTATTGGTCACGTACACATATTTAACAGATGTTATTGGTCACGTACACATATTTAACAGATGTTATTGGTCACATACACATATTTAACAGATGTTATTGGTCACGTACACATATGTAACAGATGTTATTGGTCACGTACACATATTTAACAGATGTTATTGGTCACATACACATATTTAACAGATGTTATTGGTCACGTACACATATGTAACAGATGTTATTGGTCACGTACACATATTTAACAGATGTTATTGGTCACATACACATATTTAACAGATGTTATTGGTCACGTACACATATGTAACAGATGTTATTGGTCACGTACACATATGTAACAGATGTTATTGGTCACGTACACATATTTAACAGATGTTATTGGTCACGTACACATATGTAACAGATGTTATTGGTCACGTACACATATGTAACAGATGTTATTGGTCACTTACACATATTTAACAGATGTTATTGGTCACGTACACATATGTAACAGATGTTATTGCGTTTGTAGCTTAATGCTTGTGTTCCTAGCTTCAACAGTGCAGTAATATCTAACAATTCACAACAATACACACAAACATAAAAGTAAAAAAATGGAATTAAGAAATAAATATTAGGACGAGCAATGTCGGAGTGGCATTGATGCTCACAGAACGGGACCGCCGAATGCTGAAGCGCGTTGTGTGTACAAATGGTCTGTCCTCGGTGGCAACACTCACTACCGAATTCCAAACTGCCTCTGGAAGCTACGTCAGCACAAGCACTGTTAGTCGGGAGCTTCATGAAATGGGTTTCCATGGCCGAACAGCCACACACAAGTTTTAGATCCCCTTGCACAATGCCAAGCGTCGGCTGGAGTGCTGTAAAGCTTGCTGCCATTGGACTCTGGAGCAGTGGAAAAGTGTTCTCTGGAGTGATGAATCATGCTTCAACATCTGGCAGTCCGACGGACAAATATGGGTTTGGCAGGTGCCAGTAGAACGCTACCTGCCCCAATGCATAGCGCCAACCCTAAAGTTTGGTGGAGTAGGAATAATGGTCTGGGGGAGTTTTCATGGTTCGGGCTAGGCCCCTTAGTTCCAGTGAAGGGAAATCTTATCGCTACAGAATATAATGACATTCCAGACAATTCCTAACATTTCAATTGGGCTCCCGAATGGCACAGTGGCCTATGTCACTGAATCTCAGTGCAAGTGCAAGAGGCATCACCTGGTTCGAATCCAGACTGCATCACATCTGACCATGATTGGGAGTCCCATTGGGCGGCGCACAACTGGCCCAGTGTTGTCTGGGGTAGGCTGTCATTGTAAATAAGAATTTGTTCTTAACTGACTTGCCCAGTTAAATAAAGGTTAAATAAAATAAAATAAATGCTGTGCTTCCAACCTTGTGGCAACAGTTTGGGGAAGGCCCTTTCCTGTTTCAGCATGACAATGCCCCCGTGCACAAAGCGAGGTCCACACAGGTGTGGAAGAACTTGACTGGCCTGCACAGAGCCCTGACCACAACCCCATCGAACACCTTTGGGATGAATTGGAAAGCCGAATGTGAGCCAGACCTAATCGCTCGACTTCACTAATACTCTTGTGGCTGAATAGAAGCAAGCCCTCACAGTTCCAACATCTAATGGAAAACCTTCCCGTACTAATGCCCATGATCTTGTAATGAGATGTTTGATGAGCAGGTGTTCTCATCGAAAATCAGCTTTGCAGAGTGTGCAAAGCTGTCATCAAGGCAAAGAGTGTCTATTTTGAAGAATTTCAAGTATAAAATGTATTTTGACCTTAGGATACATTTGAAACTTGTATTGTCGTAGCCTAGTGGAGACCAATATCTATCTTTTGGTTACTACATGATTCCATATGTGTTATTTCATAGTTTTGATGTCTTCACTATTATTCTAAAATGTATAAAATAGTAAAAATAAAGAAAAACCCTTGAATGAGTAGATGTGTCCAAACTTTTGACTGGTACTGTATGTATACCTGGCCAAACTGAGCAATCGGAGGAGAAGGGCTTTGGTCAGGGAGATGACCAAGAAGCCGATGGTTAATCTAACAGAGCTCCAGAGTTCCTCGGTGGAGATGAGAGAAGCTTCCAGAAGGACAACCATCTCTGTAGCACTCCACCTATTAGGCCTTTATGGTACAGAAGCCAGACGGAAGCCACTCCTCAGTAAAAGGCACATGACAGCCTGCTTGGAGTTTGCCAAAAGGTACCTAAAAGACTCTCAGACCATGAGAAACAAGATTCTCTGGTCTGATGAAACCAATATTGAACTCTTTGGCCTGATTGCCAAGTGTCGCATCTGGAGGAAACCTGACACCATCCCAAAAGTGAAGCATGGTGGTGGCAGCATCATGCTGTGGGGTTGTTTTTCAACGGCAGGGACTGAGAGAGTAGTCAGGATTGAGAGAAAGATGAACGGAGCAAAGTACAGAGAGTTCCTTCATGAAAACCTGCTCCAGAGCGCTAACCTGAAGGTTCACCTTCCAACAGGACAACAACCCTAAGCCCAACAGCCAAGACAACGCAGGAGTGGCTTCAGGAATAGTCTGTGAATGACCTTAAGTGACACAGCCAGAGCCCGGACTTGAACCCAAAATAACATCTCTGTGCAGTGACGCTCCCCATCCGACCTGACAGAGCTTGAGAGGATCTGCAGAGAAGACTGGGAGAAACTCCCCATATAAAGGTGGGCCAAGCTAGTAGCGTCATACCCAAGAAGACTCGAGGCTGTATCGCCTCCAAAGGTGCTTCAACAAAGTTAGTAAAGGTTCTGAATACTTACGGAAATGTGATATTTCAGTTTTTTATTTTTTATAAATTAGCAAAAATGTTTAAAAAAAAGTTTTTACTTTGTCATTACGGGGTTTTGTGTGAAGATTGAGGAGAAAAAAAAACAATTGAATCAATTTTAGAATAAGCCTGTAATGTAACAAAATGTGTAAAGTCAAGGGGTCTGAATATTTTCCCGAATGCACTATATATTATAGGTACTGTACTTAGTTTTATTATTTGTATTAGTAGTTGTAGCAGTAGTTAATTTTAGCTGTAGGCCTATTAGCTGTTAATGTACTTTAAAAAAAGTATTATTATTATTATTATTATTTAATTGCTATTATTATTTAGAATTAGTTGCCATATTATTCCTTAGTGTTTTTGGACACTCGAAAACGAGAAGGTACATCTCAAGAGATTTATTTCTGCAAAATTTAAAATAAATAAATATAAACAATAAATACAGTGGTCAACATCTCACTAGTAAACACATACTGTACAAACATCAACTTTAACCACTCTCAATTCATTCTCAGAAGCTCATCTCTATAATGGGTTCATTCTCTCAGCACTACACATGTACAGTTCACACATGCAAACAGACCTCTGTCAACGCAGTTTGAACTAATTTGTGATTCATACTGTATAAAGTGTACTTTGGTTTGAAGAAGATATTTTATTCGATTTGTCATCTAAGCAGTTCCAAAACATCTCCTGACTAAGTATTTACTTATTACCCTTTTTCCCTCTCTCACTCTGTTTTTCTTTCCACCTCTCTCTCTGTTATTTGTTCACATTTTCATTTTTATGTCTTATTTTGTTCTGGGACACCCTCTCCAAGGCTGATCTGAGTGAATGGTTAGAAGGAGAGTCCTAACTGTGGTGTCAAATATATGCTTTAGTTAAAGGTGTTAATTGTAGCTGAGGACTGTAGTGCATTACAGTTGTTGGATCTTTTGTCGCAGAGAATTTTCCTGCTGCATCAGGAAATTCAAACGAGCCTCGTGAGTGTCTGAAAATGAGCAAATCTCTTTTGGTCCATGCAGGGGCAGTTGAGTCATTGGGAACAGGGATTGCTATCAAAATAATTTTCTCTCTCGCTTACACAAACGTTAGGACAAGATTCAAATGTACAAAAATGTATCTGAATGTATCAAAAATTTATCTTTTGCCCTCAGAACAGCCTCAATATGTTGTGTCATGGAATCTACAAGGTGTTGAAAGCGTTCAACAGGGATGCTGGCCAATGTTGAGTCCAATGCTTCCCACAGTTGTGTAAAGTTGTCTGATAGTGGATCTCTACTCCGATGAGCTCATTCCATCTCATCCCACAGATTCCATTGGATTGAGATCTGGTGATTGGATTCCGTGGAACCATTGATTCCGTGGAACCATTCCTGGACAATCCTAGCCTTGTGGCATGGGGCATTATCCTGCTGGGAAACAATTAATTCACAGATGTATACACTGCTGCCATGAAGGGATGCACCTGATTGGTAATGATGTTTAGCTATCCTGTGGCATTCAAATGTAGCTCCACTTTTATCAAGGGGCCCAATGTGTGCCATGAAAACATACCCCACACCATCACATCCCCACCACTATCCTGCAATGATGACAGGCAGCATGATGGATGCATGTACTCGTGGTTTTCTCCATACCCTAGTCCTCCCATCAGCGTGAAACAGCAGGAACCAGGATGCATCAGACCAGGCAATGTTTTTCCAATTCTCCAATTCTCCAGTGTTCAGTGTTTTCATTCCTTAGCCCACTGCAACTGCAGTTTCTTGTTTTCTTCTGAAATAAGTAGAACTCTATAAGGTCATCTGTTGCCATACCCAATTCATGTCAAGGTACGTCGAGTTGTGCATTCTTTTATTGGTCTTTGGGCGCCAATGTTGTACTGGACTGCCAGTTGACTAACTGTGGCCGTCTGTTGCTCTGCACATTTCGTGTCAGCCTCGTTTGTCCTCGTTGATCAATGACCCATTTTTTGACCACTGACCTGCCGTTGGCTGGATGTCCTTTGGGTGGTGGACCATTCTTGATACACACTTTTGTCTTGCTCATTCACCATCTGAATGGCACACATACACAATCCATATCAGAACTGTCTCAAGGCTTAAAAATATTTCTTTAACCTGTCTCTTCCCATGCATCTGGATTTAACAGCAGATATCATTAACTTCTTGGATATATGGGGGCGCTATTTTAATTTTTGGATGAAAAACGTTCCCGTTTTAAACAAGATATTTTGTCATCGACTATGCATATTGACAGCTTTGGAAAGAAAACACTCTGACGTTTCCAAAACTGTAAAGATATTGTCTGTGAGTGCCACAGAACTGATGTTACAGAAAAAACCCAGATAAAATTCCAATCAGGAAGTGCTGCATTTTTTGAAACCGCCTCATGCCAATGACTCCTTATATGGTTGTGAAGGAGCTAGGACTCAGCTTACGTTTTCCACGTTTTCCCCAAGGTGTCTGCAGCATTGTGACGTATTTGTAGGCATATCATTGGAAGATTGACCATAAGAGACTACATCTACCAGGTGGTCGCTTGGTATCCTCTGTCGCAATTATTGCGTAATCTCCAGATGCAGTATTTTTCCGTTTGCTTCTGATGAGAAGCCAACTGCCACCACTGATAGATTATCGAATAGATATGTGAAAAACACCTTGAGGATTGATTCTAAACAATGTTTGCCATGTTTCTGTCGATATTATGGAGCTAATTTGGAAAAAAGTCCGGCGTTGTAAGTGACTGCATTTTCCGGTCTTTTTCTTAGCAAAACGTGATGAACAAAACGGAGCTATTTCGTCTACACAAATAATCTTTTTGGAAAAAAATGAACATTTGCTATCTAACTAAGAGTCTCGTCATTGAAAACATCTGAAGTTCTTCAAAAGGCTAATAAGCTTGTGTTTGAATATATTTATTTCATTTAATTTGCGATTTTCATGAATAGGAAACGTTGCATTATGGTAATGAGCTTGAGGCTATGATTACGCTCCCGGATACGGGATTGCTCTACGCTAGAGGTTAAAACCTCTTAGAGATCGGGCTACTTTTTTGTAGTAGTTTTTTTCAGTGAATTCATGAGTAGCAGGACGTTGAAATGTTGCGCGATTTTTAACAGAATGTTGAAAAAAGTAGCCCGATCTCTGGATCATAGCTTTTACCTGGATTCACCTGGTCAGTCTGTCATGGACACTCTTTACAGTCAGTGTATTGCATAATAACACAAGATAGATATTGGTCTCCACTAGGCTACGACAAAACAAGTTTCAAATGTATCCTAAGGTCAAAATTAAGTTAAATCGTGGCCTGATGGTGGTCTAGTGGTTAGGGAAGGGACACTTCCATCACATACAGTATGGGCCTACCATGTTGGCGTGGGTTTGATTCCAGCCAATGTCCTTCTGGCACAAATAACTCCACCCCACCTGATTGACTGGATTTACTTTGACATTTCAAATATGGACAGCCCAAGGCTACGTGTAATGCCGTCAGGGGGTACGCAAAATAAAAATGTGATTCACATTTTATTTTTAAATAATTATTTTTAAATAATTGCATTTCTGTTAGTCACATGTATGTGGAACTTGTTCAGTTTATGTCTCAGTTGTTGAATCTTGTTATGTTCATCCAAATATTTACACATGTTAAGTTTGCTGAAAATAAACACAGTTGAGAGGTAGAGTTTATTTATTTGCTGAGTTTATATTCAATGTGCGGGACAAAATTGAGGCTATGATGAAGAAGTTGGTGCTCTTCTCTGTATTATTTTTTTTACCTTTCTTTAACTAGGCAAGTTAGTTAAGAAAAAATTCTTATTTTCAATGATCGCCTAGGAACGGTGGGTTAACTGCCTTGTTCAGGGGCAGAAGGACAGATTTTTACCTTGTCAGCTCAGGGATTTGATCTTGCAACCTTTTGGTTACTAGTCCAACGCTCTAACCACTAAGCTACCTGCCGACCCTACACTCTAACCATTAGGCTACCTGCCGACCCTACACTCTAACCACTAGGCTACCCGCCGACCCTACACTCTAACCACTAGGCTACCTGCCGACCCTTCACTCTAACCACTAGGCTACCTGCCGACCCTACACTCTAACCACTAGGCTACCTGCCGACCCTACACTCTAACCACTAGGCTACCTGCCAACCCTACACTCTAACCACTAGGCTACCTGCCGACCCTACACTCTAACCACTAGGCTACCTGCCTCCCCAAGGACTACAAGAACAACACAGGTTTTTCCATCATTGTGTGATTTTTTTTTGTGTGCAAATGAACTCAAGTTTACGGACAATGTCAAGTGTGATATAGCGAAGCACCTGAGTGAGTTGGGTGAGCAATTACGCAGGTACTTTCCCGAAACGGATGACACAAACAACTGGATTCGTTATCCCTTTCCTGCCCTGCCTCCAGTCCACTTACCGATATCTGAACAAGAGAGCCTCATCGAAATTGCAACAAGCGGTTCTGTGAAAATCTTATTTAATCAGAAGCCCCTGCCAGATTTCTGGATACGGCCGCGCTCAGAGTATCCTGCCGTGGCAAATTGCGTTGTTAAGACACTGACGCCCTTTGCAACCACCTACCTTTGTGAGATTCTCAGCCCTCACTAACATGAAAACTAAATACAGGCACAGGCGGTCTGTGGAAAATGATTTAAGACGGAGACTCTCTCCAATACAACATTGCAGAGTTATGTGCATCCTTTCAAGCACACCCTTCTCATTAACCTGTGGTGAGTAATTCACAATTTTCGATGAACAAATAAGGTTTTATATGTTAAATGGTTAAAGAAGGAGCAAAATGATTGATTATTATTATATTATTTGTGCCCTGGTCCTATAAGAGCTCTTTGTCACTTGCCACGAGCCGGGTTGTGACAAAAACTCACACTCATTCTTATGTTTAATAAATGTATAGTATATTGTGTGTGTGTGGCAGGCTTACAATGATGGTAAAAAACAACATTTGACAGTGCGCTGACCCCGGTGTTGGGAGGGGTTACACAGCTGGAGGTTGAATGTTTGAAGGGGTAAGAGACTAGAAAATGTTTGGGAACCACTGATCTAGTGCCTACATATAAGCTACATTCTGTACGCTGCCTGTTAGCCTATCCCCTGTCACCGCTGAGACCAATACTCTAGCAAGCACCAAGAGTACTAGGAATACTGATGATATGTGCATCGTTTTTATTATGTTGCTTTGAGCCTTCCCCAAACCATAACCCTAACCTTAAGCACTAGTAATTCATGCTTAAACTGTTAACCTTTGAGTTGTTTCTGTCTTAACCCTGTAACCACACACAATTAAACCTGCAACCAGGCGGAATTAATGCATCAAAAATAGACGATCATTCATGAGTCAAACGGCAGTGGGCCAGATTCGAATCCATGCCGAGGTATATGTGTGCTGGGGTCACTGAATGTAACCGCTGGACCACACAGGCACAGAAGAAATCAATAATTCATTCTGCCTATTGCTTGAGTATACAAAATAGTAAGAAAACCTGCTCTTTCCATCAATCAATCAAATGTATTAATAAAGCCCTTTTTACAGCAGCAGTTGTCACAAAGTGTTTATACAGAAACCAAACCTAAAACCCCAGAGAGCAAGCAATGCAGATGTAGAGGCACAGTGGCTAGGAACAACGCCCTTTTCATGACATAGACTGACCAGGTGAATCCAGGTGAAAGCGATGATCCCATATTGATGTCACTTGTTAAATCCACTTCAATCGGTGTAGATGAAGGGGGAGGAAACAAGTTAAAGAAGGATTTCTAAGCCTTGAGACAATTGAGACATGGATTGTGTGTGTCTCATTCAGAGAGAGGGTGAATGGGCAAGACACAAGATTGCAGTACCTTTGAACGGGGTATGGTAGTAGGTGCCAGGTGCATGGTCTGTGCCAAGAACTGCAACACTGCATAACCAAAAGGACATCGAGCCAACTTGACAAAACTAAGATGGCGCCGACAGATATGACAGATCTGCTTCTAGCTCCGAAGCAACTTTGTAGTATTTCGTTTTTTTTGTATTATTTCTTACATTATTAGCCCAGAATTTTTTTGTGTTATTACTTACAGCCGGAAATAATGTTTGGATATCAGAGCAGTGGTAACTCACCAGCATTACGACCAGGAATACAACTTTCTCAAATTGGATATTTTGTTTGTGCTGTACCCCACAGGGAAATTGACCTTTCCAGACGCTGCTCCAAAACACTGCCAGTGGAGAAGAGGTATCCAGAGTGAACTTCTCGTCTGACTCAGGTGTGTACACCATCCACTGCTTCAGAGTAAATTACTCACTAACAAAGTAGACGAGCTCAGGGCGAGGATCTATAACGTGCCCTATAACGTGAGCTTCAGGCAAAACCAAGATGAGATGGCATCCAGGAAATGACAAGGATTTTTGAGGCTCTGTTTTCCATGGTCTCCTTATATGGCTGTGAACGCGAGAGGAGTAAGTCTGCCCTTTCTGTCGTTTCCCCAAGGTGTCTGCAGCATTGTGACGTATTTGTAGGCAGATCATTGGAAGATTGACCATAACAGACCACATTTACCACGTGTCCGCCCGGTGTCCTGCGCCGAAATTGGTGCGCAAAAGTCACCTGCCAGTATTTTTCCATACGATACAGAGAGTAAAGCAAGCTTCCACGAACTGCATGTCAATGAAGAGATATGTGAAAAAACACCTTGAGGACTGATTCCAAACAACGTTTGCCATGTTTCGGTCGATATTAATGTAGTTAATCCGGAAAAAGTTTTACGTTGTAGGTGACTGCATTTTCGGTTCGTTTCAGTAGCCAGACGCAATGTAGAAAATGGAACGATTTCTCCTACACACAGACGCTTTCAGGAAACACTGCGCATTTGGTATGTGACTGAGAGTCTCCTCATTGAAAACATCAGAAGCTCTTCAAAGGTAAATGATTTTATTTATTTGGTTATCTGGTTTTTGTGAAAATGTTGCGTGCTACATGCTACACAAAATGCTATGCTAGCTTTGCATACTCTTACACAAATTAGTCAATTTCTATGGTTCAAAAGCATATTTTGAAAATCTGAGATGACAGGGTTGTTAAGAAAAGGCTAAGCTTGAGAGCAGACGCATTATTTTAATTTTATTTGCGATTTTCAGAAATCGTTAACGTTGCGTTATGCTAATGAGCCTGAGGCTTTAGTCACGATCCCGGATCCGGGATGGGGAGTTTCAAGAAGTTAAAACGGGAACGTTTTTCATCCAAAAATGAAATAGCGCCCCCATAGCATCAAGAGGTTAATGCAAACTGGAAACCACATATCCTGAGGCCGCATTAATTGTAGCTGGGGATTTTAACAAAGCAAATTTGAGGAAAACACTACCGGTTCTATCAGCTGTGAGAGCAGCTGTACTGTACCTGTACACAGCCAATCTGTAAATAGCACACCCGACTACCTCATCCCATATTAATACTTACCCTCTTGCTCTTTTGCACCCCAGTATCTCTACTTGCACATCATTATCTGCACATCTATCACTCCAGTATTAATGCTAAATTGTAATTATTTTCACCTCTACGGCCTATTTATTGCCTACCTCCCTAATCTTTTACATTTGCACTCACTGTACATAGAGTTTTCTATTTTTCTTTTCTGGTATTGATTGTACTTTTGTTTATGTGTAACTGTGTTGTTTTTGTCGCACTGCTTTGCTTTATCTTGGCCAGGTCACTGTTATAAATGAGAACTTGTTCTCAACAGGCCTACCTGGTTAAATAAAAAAATAAAAACCCAGTGTCTGTAGTACTCGCTTTGGAAAAACAATGGACCACTGCTACTCAACTTTTCGAAATGCATATAAGGCCCTCCCCGACCCTCCCTTTGGCAAATCAGATCATCAGA
Organism: Oncorhynchus masou masou; assembly: GCF_036934945.1. Lineage (NCBI taxonomy): Eukaryota > Metazoa > Chordata > Actinopteri > Salmoniformes > Salmonidae > Oncorhynchus > Oncorhynchus masou. Next base: position 35,485,852 of record NC_088235.1, read on the forward strand.
TTGCTCCTCCCTTCCTATAGGCAGAAGCTCAAACAGGAAATACCCATGCTAAGGTCTATTCAACATTGGTCTGACCAATTGGAATCCAGGCTTCAAGATTGTTTTGATTATGCGAACTGGGATATGTTCCTGGTAGCCTCTGAGAATAATATTGAATAAACAGATATGGTGACTAAGCTCATCAGGAAGTGTATAGGAGATGTTGTACCCACTGTGGCTATTAAAACCTACCCAAACCAGAAACCGTGGATAGGTGGCAGCAAACTGAAAGCGCGAACCCCCGCATATAACCATGGCAAGGTGACTGGGAATATGGCGGAATACAGTGTATTTTTTCCCTCCATACCGCAATTAAACAGGCAAAACGTTAGTACAGAGACAAAGTGGAGTCGCAATTCAATGGCTCAGACACGAGACGTATGTGGTAGTGTTGACAGACAATCACAAACTACAAAGGGAAAACCAGCCACATCACAAACACCGATGTCTTGCTTCCGGACAAGCTAAATACCTTCTCCAACAGCTTTGAACATAACACAATGCCACCGAAGTGGCCCGCTACCAAGGACTGTGGGCTCTCCTCCGTGGCCGACGCGAGTAAGACATTTAAGCGTGTTAACCCTCGCAAGGCTGACGGTCCAGACGGCATCCTTAGCCGCGTTCTCAGAGCATGCCATATCAGCTAGTTGGAGTGTTTATGGACATGTTCAATCTCTCCCTATCCCAGTCTGTTGTCCCCACTTGCTTCAAGATGCCCACCATTGTTCCTGTACCCAAGAAAGCAAAGGTAACTGAACTAAATGACTATCGCCCCGTAGCACTCACTTCTGTCATCATGAAGTGCTTTGAGAGACTAGTCAAGGAACATATCACCTGTCACCTTAGACCCATTTCAATTTGCTTATCTCCCCAATAGATCCACAGACAATGCAATCGCCATCACACTGCACGCTGCCCTATCCCATCTGGACAAGAGGAATACCTATGTAAGAATTCTGTAAATTGACTATAGCTCAGCAATCCACACCACAGTACCCTCCAAGCTCATCATTAAGGTTAGGGCACTGGGTCTGAACCCCTGTGCCCCTAGGTCCTGGATTTCCCAATGGGCTGCCCCCAGGTGATGAAGGTAGGAAACAACACCTCCACTTCGCTAATCCTCAACACAGGGGCGCCACAAGGGTGCGTGCTCAGCCCCCTGTACTCCCTTTTCACCCATGACTCCGTGGCCACGCACGCCTCCAACTCAATCATCAAGCTTGCAGACGACACAACAGTAGTAGGCCTGATTACCAACAATTACGAGACAGGATACAGGGAGGAGGAGAGGGCCATGGGAGAGTGGTGCCAGAAAAATAACCTCTCACTCAATGTCAACAAAACAAAGGAGCTGATCGTGGACTTCAGGAGACAGCAGAGGGAGCACGCCCCTATCCACATCGACGGGACCGCAGTGGAGAACGTTGAAGTGCTTCATGTCCCTCGGTGTACACATCACTGACAATTTGAAATAGTCCACCCACACAGACAGTGTGGTAAAGAAGGCACAATGGTGCCTCTTCAACCTCAGGAGGCTGAAGAAATTTAGCTGTCCCCCCTAAAACCCTTTTTTTACAGATACACAATTGAGAGCATCCTGTCAGGCTGTATCACAAGCTGGTACAGCAACTGCAGGGTTATCCAGAGGGTGGTCGACGCATCACAGGGGGCAAACTCCCTGCCCTCCAGGACACATACAGCACTCGATGTCACAGAAAGGCCAAAAATATCACCAAGGACATCAACAACCCAATCCAGGGCCTGTTTACCCCGCTATCATCCAGAAGGCGAGGTCAGTGCAAGTGCATCAAAGCTGTGACTGAGAGACTGAAAAACAGCTTCTATCTCAAGGCCATCAGACTGTTAAATAGCCATCACTAGCTGGCTTCGACCCGTTATTCAACCCTGCACCTTAGAGGCTGCTGCCCGATATACATTTCTATTTGTATTTATTTAACCTTTATTTAACCAGGCAAGTCAGTAAAGAATACATTCTTATTTACAATGATGGCCTACAAAAAGGCAAAAGGCCTCCTGTGGTGAAGGCTGTGATTAAAAATATATATTTTTTAATAAAAATATAGAACAAAACACACAACAAGAGAGACAACACAACACTACATAAAGAGACCTAAGACAACAACATAGCAAGGCAGCAACACATGACAACAACATGGTAGCAGCACAAAACATGGTATAAACATTATTAGGCACAAACAACAGCACAAAGGGCAAAAAGGTAGAGACAACAATACATCAAGCAAAGCAGCTCTTCGTTTGTCATTAATAGTGTCCATGATGGAGTCTTTGAATGTAGATGGAGATAAAACTGTTCAGTTTGAGTGTTTGTTGCAGCTTGTTCCAGTCGCAAACTGCAGCGAACTGAAACGAGGAGCGACCCAGGGATATGTGTACTTTGGGGACCTTTTTATTTTTATAAATAGGCCTCAACCAGTGGGTCTTGCGATACAGAGATTTGTATATGTATTTATTATTTATTATGGATCCCCATTAGCCAAAGTAGCAGCTACTCTTCCAAGGGTCCAGCAGAATTAAGGCAGTTTATACAATTTTAAAAACATTACAATACATTCACAGATTTCAGAACACACTGTGTGCCCTCAGGCCCCTACTCCACCACTACAACATACAGTGGAAGTCAGAAGTTTACATGCACCTTAGCCAAATACATTTAAACTCAGCTTCTCACAATTCCTGACATTCAATTCTTGTAAAAATTCCCTGTCGTAGGTCAGTTAGGTTCACCACTTTATTTTAAGAATGTGAAATGTCAGAATAGTAGTAGAGAGAATTATTTATTTCAGCTTGTATTTCATTCATCACATTCCCAGTGGGTCAGAAGTTTACAACCACAGAATTAGTATTTGGTAGCATTGCCTTTAAATTGTTTAACTTGGGTCAAACGTTTCGGGTAGCCTTCCACAAGCTTCCCACAACAAGCTGGGTGAATTTTGGCCCATTCCTCCTGACAGAGCTGGTGTAACAGAGTCAGGTTTGTAGGCCTTCTTGCTCGCACACACTTATTTAGTTCTGCACACAAATTTTCTATAGGATGAGGTCAGGGCTTTGTGATGGCCACTCCAATACCTTGACTCTGTTGTTCTTAAGCCATTTTGCCACAACTTTGGAAGTATGCTTGATGTTATTGTCCATTTGGAAGACCCATTTGCGACCAAGCTTTAACTTCCTGACAGATGTCTTGAGATGTTGCTTCAATATATCCACATAATTTTCCTTTCTCATGATGCTATCTATTTTGTGAATTGCTGCAGTCCCTCCTGCAGTGCTTCACAGTTGGGATGGTGTTCTTCGGCTTGCAAGACTCCCCCTTTCCCCTCCAAACATAATGATGGTCATTGTGGCAAAACAGTTCTATTTTTGTTTCATCAGACCAGAGGACATTTCTCCAAAAAGTACAATCCTTGTCACCATGTGCAGTTGCAAACCGTAGTCTGGCTTTTTTAATGTTGGTTTTGGAGCAGTGGCTTCTTCCTTGCTGAGCGGCCTTTCAAAGTTATGTTGATATAGGACTCGTTTTACTGTGGATATAGATACTTTTGTACTTTGCTGGTGTTCTGCGATTGATTTGCACTTTTCGCACCAAAGTACATTCATCTCTAGGAGACCGAACGTGTCTCCTTCCTGAGTGGTATGATGGCTGCGTGGTCACATGGTGTTTATACTTGCGTACTATTGTTTGTACAGATGAAAATGATACCTTCAGGTGTTTGGAAATTGCTCCCAAGGATGAACCAGACTTGTGGAGGTCTACAATTTTTTTCTGAGGTCTTGGCTGATTTCTTTTGATTTTCTCATGTTGTCAAGCAAAGGAGGCACTGAGTTTGAAGGTAGGCCTTGAAATACATCCACAGGTACCCCTCCAATTGACTCAAATTATGTCAATTAGCCTATCAGAAGCTTCTAAAGCCATGACATAATTTTCAGGAATTTTCCAAGCTGTTTAAAGGCACAGACAACTTAGTGTTTGTAAACTTCTGACCCACTGGAATTGTGATACAGTGAATTATAAGTGAAATAACCCAATACTATAGTTTGTTCACAAGAAATTTGTGGAGTGATTGAAAAACAAGTTTTAATGACTACAACCTAAGTGTATGTAAACTAAATCCACGTGCATGTATAGTGCGTATGTTATCGTGTGTGTGTGTGTGTGTGTGTGTATGCATGTGTCTGTGCCAATGTTTGTGATGCTTCACAGTCCCCGCTGTTCCATAATGTTTTTTTTTATATCTGTTTTTTTTTTATAGAGTTCCATGTCGTCATGGCACTATGTAGTACTGTGTGCCTCCCATAGTCTGCTCTGGACTTGGGGATTGTGTGGCATGTCTTGTGGGGTATGCATGAGTGTCCAAGCTGTGTGCCAGTAGTGCACCTCGGTGCATTCAACATGTCAATACCATTCAAAAATAAAAGTAGCAATGAAGTCAATCTCTCCTCCACTTTCAGCCTGGAGAGATTGTCAAGCATATTATTCATATTATCTCTCTGTGTACATCCAAGGGCCAGCCGTGCTGCCCTGTTCTGAGCCAATTGCAATTTTCCTAAGTCCTTTTTTGTGGCACCTGACCACACAACTGAACAGTAGTCAAGGTGCGACAAACTAGGGCCTGTAGGACCTTCCTTGTTGATAGTGTTGTTAAGAAGGCAGAGAGAGCATCACTTTACTATAGACAGACTTCTCCCCATCTTAGCTGCAACTGCATCAATATGTTTTGACCATGACAGTTTACAATCTAGGGTTACTCCAAGCAGTTTAGTCACCTCAACGTGCTCAATTTCCACATTATTTATTACAAGATTTAGTTGAGGTTTAGAGTTTAGTAAGTGTTTTGTTCCAAAAACAATACTTTCAGTTTTAGCAATATTTAAGGTTAACTCTGAAACTAACTGCAACTCCTTTTGAGTTTGAGTTATTTCAGTTGCTGTAGTAGCTGATGTGTGTAGTGTTGTCATCCGCATACATAGACACTCTGGCTTTACTCAAAGTCAGTGGCGTGTGATTAATAAAAATTGAAAAAAGCAATGGGCCTAAAAGGCTAATCTGATGGCAGAATGGTAAAGAACATCTAGCCGCTCGAGAGCACCTTTACCTGCCGATCTATAAATTACCTCTCCGTAATCTAGCATGGGTAGGATGGTCATCTGAATCAGGGTTGGTTTGGCAGCTGGGGTGAAAGAGGAGCGATTACAATAGAGGTAGTCAGCCACCAATTGTGCAAGTTCTCCCACTTAAAAAGATGAGAGAGGCCTGTAATTTTCATCATAGGTACACTTCAACTATGACAGACAAAATGAGAAGAAAAAAATCCAGAAAATCACATTGTAGGATTTTTAATTAATTTATTTGCAAATTATGGTGGGAAAAAGTATTTGGTCAATAAAAATGACAGAGGTCAAACGTTTTCTGTAAGTCTTCACAAGGTTTTCACACACTGTTGCTGTTATTTTGGCCCATTCCTCCCTCTAGAGCAGTGATGTTTTGGGGCTGTTGCTGGGCAACACAGACTTCAACTCCCTCCTAAGATTTTCTATGGGGTTGAGATCTGGAGACTGGCTAGGCCACTCCAGGACCTTGAAATGCTTCTTACGAAGCCACTCCTTCGTTGCCCGGGCGGTGTGTTTGGGATCATTGTCATGCTGAAAGACCCAGCCACGTTTCATCTTCAATGCCCTTGCTGATGGAAGGAGGTTTTCACTGAAAATCTCACGATACATGGCCCCATTCATTCTTTCCTTTACACGGATCAGTCGTCCTGGTCCCTTTGCAGAAAAACAGCCCCAAAGCATGATGTTTCCACCCCCATGCTTCATAGTAGGTATGGTGTTCTTTGGATGCAACTCAGCATTCTTTGTCCTCTAAACACGAGTTTTTACCAAAAAGTTACATTTTGGTTTCATCTGACCATATGACATTCTCCCAATCTTCTTCTGGATCATCCAAATGCTATCTAGCAAACTTCAGACGGGCCTGGACATGTACTGGCTTAAGCAGGGGGACACGTCTGGCACTGCAGGATTTGAGTCCCTGGCGGCGTAGTGTGTTACTGATGGTAGGCTTTGTTACTTTGGTCCCAGCTCTCTGCAGGTCATTCACTAGGTCCCCCCGTGTGGTTCTGGGATTTTTGCTCACCGCTCTTGTGTACCTATGATAAAAATTACAGGCCTCTCTCATCTTTTAAGTGGAAGAACTTGCACAATTAGTGGCTGACTAAATACTTTTTTGCCCCACTGTATATATATATATATATATATATATGTACACACTGTATTCTATTTTACTCTATTTTTGTCAATGCCACTCTGACATCGCTTGATCCAATATTTCTATATTTCTTAATTCCATTCTTTTACTTTTAGATTTGTGTGTATTGTTGTGTATTGTTAGATACTACTGCACTGTTGGAGCTAGGAACACAAGCATTTCGCTACACCGCAATAACACCTGCTAAACATGTATTATTGACCAATACATTTTGATTTGAACATGGGCCAGCATTCACACGAGATGCGTCTTAGCCGGCACGTAGCTTCCATAAGGTACACTGTAGCTATGTTACTGCGTTGTATACAGACAGCGCTTCCAGCTGCCCCTGACGGCAATTCTAAATATTTCTTTTGATATTCAAATCCTCCTGCTGCAGGATTATTATTATTCCTCCTGCGACATCTGTGTATCGGGAATAGGGTGCCATTTGGGACAGAGCTAGCAGGGAATAAAGCAAGTTTGGGTTTCAATCCAACTGAATGACGGAGTTAATTATAACTGCCATAGCAGGCTTTGAGGACACAACTTTACTGGACAAGTGTCTTATTCCTAAAACAAAACTATTTTTGAAGGAAAATATCAACCGATTCTACGATTTTGTATGAAGGTACATTCAATAAAGGTTTGATTTAAACCTAATAAATTAATGGACTCACTGGAAGGTGCAGCAGAGGGGGGTAGAGACTGTTGAGGTGGACCCCAACCCCTCATGTTGTAGGCCGACACCTGAACATAGTACAGCCTCCCCTGGAAAACACACACACACACACACACACACACACACACACACACACACACACACACACACACACACACACACACACACACACACACACACACACACACACACACACACACACACATTATGTAAAATACATTTTCACATTACGTAAAACATACACACAGTATGTACTAGCCAGAGGAAGATAGTTAAAACAGCTGAAAGTTGAGCAGAGCACAGTAATATCACAGTATTTTGGTTGAATGAGGACAACTCGCTAGAATGGTGACTTCTAGGATATGTCACAAATGGCACCCTATAACTTAAACTTATAAACTTGTACTACTTTTGACCAGAGCCCTATGAGCCCTAATAAAAACTAGTGCACGTTATAGGGAATAGGATGCCATTTGGGACGCATCCTAGAAGTCACCAGCTTTCCCTCATTCAGCCCCCCACTCCATTACTATGTCATTCCCACACTCCTTCCTGCTTTTTCGGCAGGATAGAACAGCTGCATCTGGTAAGACAAGGGGCGGCGGTCTATGAATATTTGTAAACAACAGCTGGTGCAAGAAATCTAAGGAAGTATCAGGCAAGGTTTTGTTGAGACACCACAAACCAATACCGGCACAAGGACCGCACTCAATGAGCTGTATACGGCCATAAGCAAACAGGAAAACGATCATCCAGAGGCAGCGCTCCTAGTGGCCGGGGAATTTAATGCAGGGAAACTTAAATCAGTTTGACCTCCTTTCTACCAGCATGTTAAATGTCCAACAAGAGGGAAAACAACTCTAGACCACCTTTACTCCACACACAAAGAAGCGTACAAAGCTCTCCCTCGCCCTGCATTTGGCGAATATGACCATAATTCTATCCTCCTGATTTCAGCTTACAAGCAAAAACTAAAGCAGGAAGCACCAGTGACTAGATCAATAAAAAAGAGGTCAGATGAAGCAGATGCTAAGCTACAGGACTGTTTTGATGGCACAGACTGGAATATGTTCCGGGATTCTTCCGATGGCATTGAGGTGTACACCACATCTGTCACTGGCTTCATCAATAAGTGCATCGATGACGTCGTCCCCATAGTGACTGTACGTACATACCCCAACCAGAAGCCATGGATTACGGGCAACATCCGCACTGAGCTAAAGGGTAGAGCTGCCGTCTTAAAGGAGCGGGACACGAACCCGGAAGCTTATAAGAAATCCCTCTACGCCCTCCGACGAACCATTAAACAGACAAAGTGTCAATACAGGACTAAGATTGAATCATACTTCACTGGCATGAGAGCATCAGCTGTTCCGGACGACTGTGTGATCACGCTTTTCGTAGCCGATGTGAGTAAGTCCTTTAAACAGGTCAACATTCACAAGCCCACAGGGCCAGACGGATTACCAGCACGTGTACTCTGAGCATGCGCTGACCAACTGGCAAGTGTCCTCACTGACATTTTCAAACTCTCTCCCTGACTGAGTCTGTAATACCAACATGTTTCAAGCAGAACACTATAGTCCCTGTGCCCAAGAACACTAAGGTAACCTGCCTAAATGACCCGACCCGTAGCACTCATGTCTGCCATGAAGTGCTTTGAAAGGCTGGTCTTGGCTCACATCAAATCCATTATCCCAGAAACTCTAGACCCACTCCAATTTGCATACCGCCCCAACAGCTCCACAGATGATGCAATCTCTATTGCATTCCACACTGCCCTTTCCCACCTGGACAAAAGGAACACATATGTGAGAATAATATTCATTGACTACAGCTCAGTGTTCAACACCATAGTGCCGTAAAGGAGATAAAGGAGGACAGAGCACGCCCCCATTCTCATCGACGGGGCTGTAGTGGAGCAGGTTGAGAGCGGCAAGTTCCTTGGTGTCAACATCACCAACAAACTATCATGGTCCAAACACACCAAGGCAGTTGTGAAGAGGGGATGACAAAGCCTATTCTCAAATGGTTCTACAGCTGCACCACCAAGAGCATCCTGACTTCTTAACAGCTTCTACCCCAAGCCATTAGTCTCCTGAACAGCTAATCAAATGGCTACCTAAACTATTTGCATTGCCCCCCCCCCCCTCTTTTACGTTGCTGCTACTCTCGGTTTATTATCTATGCATAGTCACTTTAACTCTACTTACATGTACATATTACCTCCATTAACCGGTGCCCCAGCACTTTGACTCTGTACCTGTACCCCCTGTATATAGCCTCAATATTGTTATTTTACTGCTGCTCTTTAATTATTTGTTACTTTTATTTTTTATTTATCTATTTTTCTTACTTAACACTTATTTTTCTTAAAACTGCATTGTTGGTTAAGGGCTTGTAAGTAAGCATTTCACTGTACACCTGTTGTATTCGGCGCATGTGACAAATAAAATGTGATTGGATTTTTCCTCTCTCTGTGCTCCCTCTCCCTCCCTTCCTCCCTGTCTGCTGCATATACTTCAGTACTATTTACCATGGTAAGGCCGTTGACGGTACACTTGAGAGTTTGTAGGTTTTCCAACACCATGTCTCCGGCCAGCAATGAGAAATCCTTTAGACAGCTCCACTCCACTGTAATGACACATATATACGCACATGCACACAAAGTCAGCATTACAAATACTCACAGACAATAACATCACAGACTGGGTATGTGTGTGTCCTCTCTCCATAATAGAAATCAATAGGTACCCTGGTGCTGTGTATTACACTATTAACCTTTTCATTGGGCTGCTAATGCCTTGAGGTGTGTAGTTTCCCTCGCTTTCCCTCTCTGCTCTCTCTCACTCTGCTCTCTCTCACTGCTTGCTCTCTCTCTCACTCTGCTCGCTCTCAAGCTCTGCTCTCTTCTCTCTCTCTCTAGCTCTGCTCTCTTCTCTCTCTCTCTAGCTCTGCTCTCTTCTCTGCTCTCTTCTCTTCTCTCTGCTCTTCTCTCTGCCCTTCTCTCTGCTCTATTATCTCTCAATTCAATTCAATTCAAGGGCTTTATTGGCATAGGAAACATTAACATTTCTAAAGCAAGTGAAGTAGATAATAAAGAAAAGTGAAATAAACAATACAAATTAACAGTAAACATTACAACATTAAATTTCCAAAAGAATAAAGACATTTCAAATGTCATTAACTGCAAATAGTTAAAAGTACAAAAGGGAAAATAAATCAACATAAATATGGGTTGTATTTACAGTGATGTTTGTTCTTCACTCGTTGCCCCTTTCTTTCTCAATAGCAAGGCTATGCTCACTGAGTCTGTACATAGGTACATGTACATTGGTTGGGTCTAATTGTGTCGCTGGCCTGGGGACCAGTTTGCTTAGGGGACTCTTCTCCAGGTTCATCTCTCTGTAGGTGATGGCTTTGTTATGGAAGGTTTGGGAATTTCTTCCTTTTAGCTGGTTGTAGAATTGAATGTCTCTTTTCCGGATTTTGATCATTAGCGGGTATTGGCCTAATTCTGCTCTGCATGCATTATTTGATATTTTATGTTGTACATGGAGGATATTTTTGCAGAATTATGCACGCAGTATCAATTTAGTGTTTGTCCCATTTTGTGAATTCTTGGTTGGTGAGTTGACCCCAGACCTCACAACCATAAAGGGCAATGGGTTCTATAACTGATTCAAGTATTTTTAGCCAGATCCTGATTGGTATGTTGAATTTTATGTTCCTTTTGATGTCATAGAAGGCACCTCTTGCCTTGTCTCTCAGATTGTTCACAGCTTTGTGGAAGTTAATCGTGGCGCTCATGTTTAGGCCGTATAGTTTTGTGTGTATAGTTTTTTGTGTATTCTAGGACAACAGTGTTTAGATGGAATTTTTGTATTTTTGGTCCTGGCAACTGGACCTTTTTTAGAACACCATTATTTTGGTCTTACTGAGATTTACTGTCAAGGCCCAGGTCTGACAGAATCTGTGCAGAAGATCTAGGTGCTGCTGTAGGCCCTCCTTGGTTGGGGACAGAAGCACCAGATCCACAGCAAACAATACACATCTGACTTTAGATTCTAGCAGGGTGAGGCCGGGTGCTGCACACTGTTCTAGTGCCCTCCCCAATTTGTTGATATGTATCTTGAAGAGGGTGGGGCTTAAGCTGCATCATTGTCTCGCCCCACAGCACTGTGGAAAGAAATGTGTTTTTTTGCCATTTGCTCAGTACATCGTTTTCACTGAGGAAATGTACTCTCTCTCCCTCTCTTGTTCCCTCTTTCTGCTCAATCTCTCTCATTTCTCTCTCCTTTGCTTCTACTTCCACAGAACCCCTAAAAGGCTTGTGAAGACTTCTACACCTCTAGGGAAAAGCCCTGATGAGCAGAGATGAACTATAGATCATTACAAAGCCTGTTGTTAACCTTCATGCTCCATCTGCAGCATAAGCCTATTAGTCCGAAATGACCTTTAGCCTTTACAGTTCAATACACTGATCTCTCTGCTAGGGCTCTCTGGGGCTCTCTGGCCTTGAGCTAGAACGGATGAAGGTAGATAAGGATGGGAGAGAGAGAGAGGAAGAAGAGAGGTGAGGGGAATAGCTAGCAGGGACAGGGGGGATTAGAGTGGAGGATGTTATAGGGACATTTAATAGTTTCACTGTCACCCCAAGTAATTGTAGCTTGAGGGAGAGAGGGATGGCAGGAGGGACGGGTAGGGAGGAGAGGGAAATAAGTCAATATCAGTCATGGCAATAGTTAATAGATTTACTGTCATCCCACAGGGCTGGAGGGAAGCAGGTTAGTGAGACAACAGACTGAGGGGGCACAGGGGTTCGAAATAAATTGCAGAGGGAAGGAGAATAGGAAAGGGGAGAGAGAGACAGAGAGAGGAGGGAGAGAGAAGCGAGACAGAGCATGAGAGAAAATACAGAGGGAGAAAGTAACAATGAAAAGCAACAATAATTTATTTGTTCCTACCCATTAGTTTCCTTTCTAAATTGCAGTTCCTTTCATGTGTGTGTCCGCGCGTCTTTGTGTTTGTGTGTGTACGCGTGCGTCTGTGTGTGTGTCCACAAGTCTGTGTGTGTGTGTACCTCTGTACTTGGTGACCACAGCAGAATTGAGACAGTGGGGTTCCTGGAAGGTAACTGTGAGAGAGGAGCTACTGGTTACACACAGACTCACTGCAGACGGGGGCTCCGGCACACCTACCAAAAAAAAAGAAAGAATTTTAGAAATGCCCTTTTCATATCCGCAGTTGACACGAAGTGCTTTATAGATACCCAGCCTAAAAACTCCAAACAGCAAGCAAAGCAGAGGCAGAAGCACAGTGGCTAGGAAAAACTTCCTAGAAGGCAGGAACCTAGGAAGAAACCTGAAGAAGAACCAAGTTCCGAGGGGTGTGTCCAGTCCTCCTCTGGCTGTGCTGGTTGTAGAGTACATTAATAAGGACAGATAGTTTTTCATTATGTGTATGCTGTTACGAAACCCCTGAGCTCACCTACTGATATTGTTACAAGTCTAGACATTCCAAGCTCTAGCTAAATGGTCTGTAACCTGTGTGCATTTATGTGAGAAGTCAGTGTACTCCCTTTGGTCGACCAGTCCAGTTTATGTGTGTTCAGTTTATGAAAATAAAGATATACAAAAGGGAAACTACTAAAGGCCCAAAACTAAAGATGCAACACAAAAAATGACATTTGCAGGCTGAGAGATTCCGTTCCACCTTTCTCTCACTGATTGCCAATCCCTGATTGCCCACACCTGTGCACCATCAACATTTAACAAGACTGCCATCTGACCCGGCTGGTGCTGCCACCTGACCCGGCTGGTGCTGCCACCTGACCCGGCTGGTGCTGCCACCTGACCCGGCTGGTGCTGCCACCTGACCCGGCTGGTGCTGCCACCTGACCCGGCTGGTGCTGCCACCTGGTGATGGAGTGTGGACGTGATAATGTAGTGTCTAACTGTGTCCCTTAGAACTGAACTACCTAACCTAGTCCATAACAATGCTTGTCAGACTGATGGATAGAGCACACAAAAAGATGGGGCACAAACACAACACGAACATTTACCTCACAGTGCACCAACAGAGGAGGAGAGAATGTGTGTGTGTATGTCAAATCCAGTGGAGGCAGCTGAGGGGAGAACGGCTCATAATAATGGATGGAACAGAGTAAATGGAATGGCATCAAACACATGGAAACCACGTGTTTAATGTATTTGATACCATTCCACCAATTCCGCTCCAGCCATTACCAGGAGCCTGTCCTCCCCAATTAAGGCGCCACCAACCTCCTGTGGTCAAATCAAATCAACGTGTATTTGTCACGTGCACAGGTGTAAAGAGCACAGTGAAACGTGCAAGCTCTTCCTCAACAACGCAGTCATCGATATCAAAGGGTCAAAAATAGTGTGTGTGTGTACAAATGTGTGTCCAATACACACTCGCTCCTATCTTCATTTATTGCTCGTCACAGCTGTAATGGATAGGAGATGTTTGGCAAGATGATAGAACACTCTCCCCTTTATTCTCTCCACTCCACCTCCCTAGCAGGCTGTACCCCCAGGCCTGTTTGGAATGGTGTCCCAAATAGCACCCTATTCCTGGTTCAGTGCACTACTTTTGACCAGAGCCCTATGCATCATGTCCTATAAAGGGAAAAGGGTGCCATTTGGGACACACAGGGTGTAACTGTGGAGTCTGGACGACCTGCCAGCCATAATAACCTCACTCAGATTTCCTCCAAGCCTGTCTGGCACCTTTGAAATACACAAAATCCTTCTGTCAATCTCAGACTTGACACATCCCATGGTGTGTGTGTGTGCCATCAGAGCTCCTAGTGGACAAAGACATATGCTGGAGTTGTTGAGTTCACGCTTACAATCAAGTTGTTCTGTGTAAAAGGACTAAATATAGAAAAAAGATCATATCAACACATGAAAGATTCTTACCTGCAAACAATTGATGCGAGCCTCGTCCCCACTTATGTCCAAGGTTGAAGCCATACCACTCCACACTAAGGTATGTGGCAGCTATGACCATTTCTTTGTCTTCCCTATAATGTGTTGTTGTATTCTTTCTTCCCATCCCTTGCCTTAATATGGCTGTGCATTGGGCTCTGGTCAAGACTCGTGCAGTCCGAACACACGCAGGCACCCTACCTCCCCCCACACACACATACGGTCCCAGCATACTCACGTGCATGCTGGAAGCCAGTCCTCATGCGTTTGTAGAGCTTGCTCCTCCACTCCCAGGCTCGGAGCTCCTTGTCTTTGTCACAGGCCTCCAGGCTGAGACCCTCTCTCTGGGCCTGGGCAGCCAGCTCCCCTGCCTTCCTCTCTGCTTCCATGACCAGGCTGCCGAGGTGGGCCTCGCGACTCTCCACACTTACAACTACAAGACAGACACAAAACAGACAAAGTTATAGACATAACATTACAGTTCCCCTGCCCTCATCTCAGCCTCCACCACCATGGAACCAAGGTGGGACTCATCACTGTCCACAACTACTATAACACAGACAGCCGCTATATTATAAATCTATCTAGCTAGCTTGACATGGCAAAATATTTAAATAATGATATTTAGGAAAACTAGCTGTACCTGGGGGATGCGACCCTTATAGTGCTCCACCCAACGCATTTAAGCCACTGAAAACAAAGAAAAGCTGCCGAATCAACATGTCCTGATGTTTACATGTACCTTACACACAACCCTTCACCCTACAATGGAGAAAGCCTGAAGGCAAAAACACTGATGTTTACATGTACCTTACACACAACCCTTCACCCTACACTGGAGAAAGCCTGCAGGCAAAAACACTGATGTTTACATGTACCTTACACACAACCCTTCACCCTACAATGGAGAAAGCCTGAAGGCAAAAACACTGATGTTTACATGTACCTTACACACAACCCTTCACCCTACAATGGAGAAAGCCTGAAGGCAAAAACACTGATGTTTACATGTACCTTACACACAACCCTTCACCCTACAATGGAGAAAGCCTTAAGGCAAAAACACTGATGTTTACATGTACCTTCCACACAACCCTTCACCCTACAATGAAGAAAGCCTGAAGGCAAAAACACTGATGTTTACATGTACCTTCCACACAACCCTTCACCCTACACTGGAGAAAGCCTGCAGGCAAAAACACTGATGGCTTCAGATAGTTCAGTTCAGGTTGGGTGAATGAGCCACGAATATGGCATTGCAGGACAGGAATATGTTCCTTATCACAGTAAAAAAGAAGAAGCTTGCCATCCATTAGTGCCCGACTGATAAAGCGGTTGACCGGTATTATCGGACAATATTAGCCTTTCACAGAAATATTCATTTTGGGGCGGCAGGTAGCCTAGTGGTTAGCGCGTTGGACTAGTAACCAAAAGGTTGCAAGATCAAATCCCTGAGCTGACAAGGTAAAAATTGGTCATTCTGCTCCTGAACAAGGCAGTTAACCCACTGTTCCTAGGCCGTCATTGAAAATAAGAATTTGTTCTTAACTGACTTGCCTAGTTAAAGAAAGGTAAAATAAAAAATGTGTCTTTATTACACAGATACAGCTCCAATATTATATACATAGAATAAACAAACATGTCTGCTCATTTGTGGTCATTTTTAGTATTTTTCAATGGTTGCATGAAGAGGGCGCTCTACCAGCCGCTCATTAAAAATCATTTAGCCCTAGCTCACAACGTGTGAGAGAGAGAGAGTAGGCATGGTGGTTTGAAGGTGAGTAGCTTGCCATAGCCAGCATATTTGAATAAGTTAATAATCAAAAGTACACGTCACCAAGCAAGGAGCCCTGTCCTCATCACATTCTCACTTCGTTAACGTAGTTAGCTTAGCTAGCAATCTGTGCTACTTATGTGCTAATACTGGACTGGCGCCAAAGTGAACTCTCGTCCTTGATACAAAAAGAACACTGTTACTGTCTGGGCCTATTATGTTAGCTAGTGTTCTTATTTAGTTAGTTTTCCCAAATATGCAATTTGCAAAAAGCCAGACATTTGGCACAGATCTATCATTCAGGCCATGTGCTTGCATTCATGATGAGATAAGAAGCTTATGTTAGCTAGCTAGCGAAATGAGAAAACGTGTGACTAATAGTAGTGCGGCAAGTATTTGCCTGCATAAATGTTTTCAGTCATTAGCTCATGTCATTTGCAGTTGAAATTTATAGCCAATACATTTTGTATTAAATAACAGTGGAACGTACAAATGGTTTCTGTAAGAAAACATTGTCATAATGAACAGCTTGCTTGTGCTTGTCATAACATAGTCTATTGCGAGGTTGCCATAAAGTGTTTGTTTACAGTGGTTCTTCCTGTAAAAGTTACACCATACTGCCGCACTCCTTACGGGCTGCCGCAGAATTCTATGGCACATTATTTAATTGTCAGCCTTTGTTACCATTAATGTTAGTTCGTGCTAGTTTGACCACCAGAGGGCATATTTGAGAAGCATTTGATAGTCTTCTATATTGGCTGTACTAGAGAAAAAACGTTTTTTTGTAAGAAGTATATGGGATTGATTTTAAGAAATTTAGCTTAATTAATTAGATTCATTTTATAGTATTTCTATTCCAAGAAAAATGAAAAACCCTCAGGGTTTCTGTTTGGAAAATATGGTGCTGTACAACGTGACGGTCGGGAGTAAGCTACAGTACTAAGAGCATAACATTTTCACACCCTAATTGTAGTCTAACCAATATCCAAACGGAGATTCAGTGAAAATAAATATATCATTGATTTATTAAGACCAGTCCCCATGCTTCTCTCAGAGCAGCAAGAAATGGTGATGAAATAGTTGACCACAGTGGGTTGGCTATTGCTTCAAATCGTACTGCTTCTAACTTCAATATGCTTTTTAAATAAATAAGACCTACACCACTTTTAACAGCACATTACTCAACACTAGTGAGACTCATGTCGCCTATGGTAGGCCTAAAGTACAGGTGTGGCCAAAAGTTTATACACAAATATTAATTTCCACAAAGTTTGCTGCTTCAGTGTCTTTAGATATTTTTTTGTCAGATGTTACTATAGAATACTGAAGTATAATTACCAGCATTTCATAAGTATCAAAGGCTTTTATTGACAATTACATGAAGTTGATGCAAAGAGTCAATATTTGCAGTGTTGACCTTTCTTTTCCAAGACCTCTGCAATTCGCCCTGGCATGCTGTCAATTAACTGCTGGGCCACATCCTGACTGATGGCAGCCCATTCTTGCATTATCAATGCTTGGAGTTTGTCAGAATTGTTTGGGTGTTGTTTGTCCACCCGCCTCTTGAGGATTGACCACAAGTTCTCAATGGGATTAAGGTCTAGGGAGTTTCCTGTCCATGTACCCAAAATATCGATGTTTTGTTCCCCGAGCCACTTAGTTATCACTTTTGCCTTATGTCAAGGTGCTCCACCATGCTGTAAAAGGCATTGTTCGTCACCAAACTGTTCCTGGATGGTTGGGAGAAGTTGCTCTGTTCCTGAATGTGTTGGTACCATTCTTTATTCATGGCTGTGTTCTTAGGCAAAATTGTGAGTGAGCCCACTCCCGTGACTGAGAAGCAACCCCACACCTGAATGGTCTCAGGATGCTTTACTGTTGGCATGACACAGGACTGATGGTAGCGCTCACCTTGTCTTCCCAGGACAAGTTTTTTTCCAGATTCCCCAAACAATCGGAAATGGGATTCATCAGAGAAAATGTCTTCACCCCAGTCCTCAGCAGTCCAATCCCTGTACCTTTTGCAGAATATCAGTCTGTCCCTGAAGTTTTTCCTGGAGAGAAGTGGCTTCTTTGCTGCCATTCTTGACACCAGGCCATCCTCCAAAAGTCTTTGCCTCACTGTGTGTGCAGATGCACTCACACCTGCCTCCTGCCATTCCTGTGCAAGCTCTGTACTGGTGGTGCCCCGATCCCGCAGCTGAATCAACTTTAGGAGATGGTCCTGGCGCTTGCTGGACTTTCTTGGGTGCCCTGAAGCCTTCTTCACAACATTTGAACCGCTCTCCTTGAAGTTCTTGATGATCCGATAAATGGTTGATTTAGGTGCAATCTCACTGGCAGCAATATCCTTGCCTGTGAAGCCCTTTTTGTGCAAAGCAATGACGATGGCATATGTTTCCTTGCAGGTAACCATGGTTGACAGAGGAAGAACAAAGATTCCAAGCACCACCCTCCTTTTGAAGCTTCTAGTCAGTTAATCGAACTCAATCAGCATGACAGAGTGATCTTCAGCCTTGTCCTCGTCCACACTCACACCTGTGTTAACAAGAGAATCACTGACATGATGTCAGCTGGTCCTTTTGTGGCAGGGCTGAAATGCAGTGGAAATGTTTTTTTGGGGATTCAGTTCATTTGCATGGCAAAGAGGGACTTTGCAATTAATTGCAATTCCTCTGATCACTCTTCATAACATTCTGGAGTATATGCAAATTGCCATCATACAAACTGAGGCAGCAGACTTTGTGAAAATTTATATTTGTGTCATTCTCAAAACTTTTGGCCACGACTGTATATAGAAAAATATTTTTTTCAATGATGTGACTCTCCACCAATAATTCGATTTAGAGGATTGGAGGACTCTAAATTAATATCTAATGGCCATTTTCCGTTAGGATCTGTGAGAATATCTAAGGTGCTTTTATTTAATTCAAAATTAAATAATAACAATAATAATAATCACTTGGATAAATGTATTTGGCTAAGGTGCATGTAAACTTCTGACTTCAACTGTATATGTGAAGAGTGCAGTTTCAGACTTACTTTGAGACAAAGTTGAATTAATACAGCCAGCCACCCGTTGTGGTGGTTTAGCACAAACACTTGTGTATACTTCTTATCCACTGCCATAAATAGACACATCTTTAAGTTGTACCTAAGAAGGTAAACTAAACAACTTTGTATTTAATGTCATATTTATAGAGGATATAGTTGCTTTTTGGTGGATATCCTGTAAATCACAAATAAAATGTTCATAAATACCTTGACGGTGATCAGTAAAATATTTCTGTCCTGCAAATGTTTATCCAACCTGCACTGAAATCCAACCCGTACTGGATCCCCACATTAAAGCACTTACATTACATATAAAAACAGAGAAAACAGGACATCATATAACATTATTACACCACTACATATCTACATATCTACAATACAAACTGTATTAAACCACCATACAACAATATTACAATGTACGTGTGTGTAGAGTGTGTGTGCTAGCGCTTGTGTGCGTATGTTTGTGTCTGCACCTTTGTGTGTGTCTCTTCACACTCCCCAGTGTATTTTTACCTGTTTAAAAAAAATCGGATTCTACTGCATCAGTTATCTGATGTAGAATAGTAGTCATGGCTCTATGTAGTACGGTGTACCTCCCATAGTCTGTTCTGGACTTGGGCATTGTGAAGAGACCTCTGGTGACATGTCTTGCTGGGTATGTGTGGCTGTCTGAGCTGTGTATAGCTAGTAGTTTAAACAGACTCCTCGGTGCATTCAGCATGTCAACACTTCTTACAAAAACAAGTAGTGATGAAGTCAATCTCTCTTCCCACTTTGAGCCATGAGAGATTGACATGCATTTCTCCAATGTTAGCTCCCGTGTACTTTTAAGGGCCAGTCGTGCTGCCCAGTTCTGAGCCAATTGTAATTTTCCTAAGTCCCTCTTTGTGGTACCTGACCACACGACTGAACAGTGTGCTCAGGTTTAACCAGCAGCAGACTATGATTGATAATGTCAAAAGCCACAATGAGGGCCTCCCGAGTGGCGCAGCATAGTCTGCTGCTGGTAAAACCTGAGCACACTGTTCAGTCGTGTGGTCAGGTACCACAAAGAGGGACTTAGGAAAATTACAATTGGCTCAGAACAGTGCAGCAGTACTACATAGACATCACTACAGATCCAGGTTCGATCCCAGGCTGTGTCGGAGCCAGCCGCGACCCGGAGACCCATGAGGTGCCACACAATTGTCCCAGCGTTGTCTGGGTTTGGGGAGGGTCTGGCCAGCCGGGATGTGCTTGTCCCATTGCGCTCTAGCTACTCCAGTGGTGAGCCGGGTGCATGCACTGTGACACGGCCGCCAGTTGGACGGCGTTTCCTCCAACACATTGTTGAGGCTGGTTTCCGGGTTAAGCGAGCAGTGTGTCAAGAAGCAGTGTGGCTTGGCAGGGTTGTGTTTCGGGGGACGTATGACTCTCGGCCGTCGCCTCTCCCGAGTCCGTACGAGAGTTGCAGCGATGTGTAACTACCAATAGGATATCATGAAATTGGTGGAACAACCCTTTTATTGTTACACATGACCTTAACACTTCCTTGGCTTGCTGTACAAGAGGATGGAACTGTGCTGAAAGAGGCATATTCCCATGCTGCTGCCTTGATGTCTGCAGGGTTGGCAGGGGTGGATCTGAAAAGTGTTGAGGCTGTTAGGAAAGTACAGTGTACTGACATCAGCAATATATCCTATAAAGAAAGCCTGCTGTACTCTTCCATCTAACTCCACCTTCAAACCAACAGATTAAGATCTCTAGTCCTTTTTGCACCAGCTGCATGAAAGCGAGGCTCATTAAAAAAAACTGTAAGAGTGCTGTGCTTTCTGTTATCGGGGCCACTTAGAGAGGTACAGGTCAAAGACCTTGCAGCTCCACTTGCTTGTTACAGCTGACAACTAGAACACAAACAGACTGATAATAATAGCGGTGGGATCAGAGAGGAGGACCATGGAACAGAGGAAAGAACACAGGTTACTATGGGATACAGAACACAGGTTACTATGGGATACAGAACACACGTTACTATGGGATACAGAACACACGTTACTATGGGATACAGACACAGGTTACTATGGGATACAGAACACACGTTACTATGGGATACAGACACAGGTTACTATGGGATACAGAACACACGTTACTATGGGAAACAGAGCACACGCTACTATGGGATACAAACACAGGTTACTATGGGATACAGACACAGGTTACTATGGGATACAGAACACACGTTACTATGGGATACAGACACAGGTTACTATGGGATACAGAACACACGTTACTATGGGAAACAGAGCACATGCTACTATGGGATACAAACACAGGTTACTATGGGATACAGAACACAGGTTACTATGGGATACAGACACAGGTTACTATGGGATACAGACACAGGTTACTATGGGATACAGACACAGGTTACTATGGGATACAGAACACACGTTACTATGAGATACAGAACACACGTTACAATGGGATACAGAACACACATTACTATGGGACACAAAACACAGGTTACTATGGGATACAGAACACACGTTACTATGGGATACAGAACACACGTTACTATGGGATACAGAACACACGTTACTATGGGATACAGACACAGGTTACTATGGGATACAGAACACACGTTACTATGGGAAACAGAACACACGCTACTATGGGATACAGACACAGGTTACTATGGGATACAGAACACAGGTTACTATGGGATACAGAACACAGATTACTATGGGATACAGAAGACAGGTTACTATGGGATACAGAACACACATTACTATGGGATACAGAACACACGTTACTATGGGATATAGAACACAGGTTACTATGGGATACAGAACACAGGTTACTATGGGATACAGACACAGGTTACTATGGGATACAGAACACAGGTTACTATGGGATACAGAACACAGGTTACTATGGGATACAGACACAGGTTACTATGGGATACAGAACACACGTTACTATGGGATACAGCACACAGGTTACTATGGGATACAGACACAGGTTACTATGGGATACAGAACACACGTTACTATGGGATACAGAACACAGGTTACTATGGGATACAGAACACACGTTACTATGGGATAAAGACACAGGTTACTATGGGATATAGAACACAGGTCAGCATTAGAGACTGAAAAGAGCCCCTGTTTCAGTAAGAGAACACAACTTTTCACACTGTCTTGAATGGTTGAATGTGCAGAGTACCAAAAAGAGAGGAGACGAGTAGCACTCCCCTTGGAGGAACACACAGACAGGCGTGTGTTCAACCCCTGCCCCCCCCACACACCACACACATAGATTTGTCATGGTAAAAACCTAGCCCTCCTTGCAGGTTGCCAGCCCTCCTCTCCTTCTTCTCCTTTACCTGCAGTAGTACAGTGCTGTATGTTCTCTCTCTCTCTCTGGGACCCAGCCTTAGTCACCGACCATGACAGCAACATAAACACATAAACACATCTGCAGAAGAAGACCCTCTTTCACGGCCCTCTCACCCTGCACCTACCCCCTGGGGAGGGAGGCATGGAGGGAAGGGGTGGAAGAGGGAGAGAGAGGGGAAGGGATAGAGAGGGGGGAGGGATGGAGAGAGAGCGAAAGAGAGAGAAAGGGAATGACAGAATAAGTATTCTCCAGCCCAGTGATCTCTCCATCTCTCCACCTCCATACCTGGGGGTCTGAGGTATGTCTGAACCTGCGTCACATATGGCACCATATACAGTACACTACTTTTGATCAGGGTCTATACTCCTTATATAGTTATCTACTGTTGACCAGAGCCTATAGGGATTAGGTAAGGAATAGGGTGCCATTTGTGGGCCATCCTGAGTCTGGGCTGCAGTGGAAAAGAATCTGGTCATATAAGCCTTGTCTAGGTGCAATTTCCTGCCTCTTCAGGAGTGACAAGCCGATGCAGGCGGAGGTTAATTGATTGGGCTATAAATGAACATGCAGATCTGTCCATCTAGCGATACACACACACGGGAACGCATGCACACAAGCACGCACACATACACACACAAACATACTCACACACTGGTCCATTGTCTGGCCTGCCTGCTGGCCGGTGAGCACTACGGCGGGATGGGGAGGTGTGGGCCTAAATATAGTCGACTGGGACCCTGAAGGACTCGTAAATTAACCCCCATCCCCCTCCACCCCAACCCAGCCCAGCCAACCCGGCCTGTCAGACCCTGTCTGATGGATTTACTTGGCACTTGAGGAATGACAGCAACATAAAGCATAAATTCCCAGGAGGAAAAACCGATCCATGTTTACCCCTCTGTTTGTTTACAACGATCAAATTGTACCACAGTGAGGAGAGAGGGAGAGAGAGGTGTGTTTGCCTGCTTGAATGTGTGTGTGTGGGTGAGCATCCGCGCATGTTTATAAAAAAGCTCAGCTCGCTCTGCTCTTAGCTCCGGAGGACAATAAATCACTTAGTTATAATTGGCGAGCGGTTACATGCATCATTGGAAAAGTTAAACCATTAAATGCCAAACCTTGTTAGGGCTTTTCAGTGGGGACGTGGGGAGGCCCAACAGCCCCCCCTTTAACCTGGGAGAGGGAGACTCTAAAGTGGCCACTGTTTCACCCCAGACAGACCTGTCACTACCATGGAGTGGAGCAGACGCAGTCACACATACTGAGGGCTTGGAGAGCAGACGCGCACACACACTTACGCACACACACACACACACACGCACAAACACACGCACAAACACACACGCACGCACACACACACACACACGCACGCACACACACACACCCACACACACTTTCTTTTTACCCTCTCCAGGGATGTTGGACATTGTAAGAACCACCTGTCTAGGAGAGATGGAGGAGGGAGGGATGGAGGGAAAGGGGTGAGAGAGCTTATTCAGCCCCTGTCAAACACAGCCCCTGTCTGGGTCAAGCACACACCACAGGACCACCACTCATGCTTGTCTCCATTCTGTATTGTGTCCTACACAGGAGGGACAACTCAAGGGGGTGGAGGGTTGGGAGTGACTGGTCCATTAGCCAGTCACTACGGTTATCTCAAGTACTACAGGTACATACTAATATTAAATAGAAAACCATGGATTAAAGGCAAGCATAAAGTAGTTTGGCTGATACCAAACTCAAAGTCCTCCTGACTTCAGAGTCTGAAGAAGCTGGTTGATGTTGTCGGCACCATGCATCGATAATGAAGGACATTGTGCTTCTGACTGGCTGGTTTTATACAACAGGTGGGTCTAATCCTGAATGCTGACTGGCTGGTTTTATACAACAGGTGGGTCTAATCCTGAATGCTGACTGGCTGGTTTTATACAACAGGTGGGTCTAATCCTGAATGCTGACTGGCTGGTTTTATACAACAGGTGGGTCTAATCCTGAGTGCTGACTGGCTGGTTTTATACAACAGGTGGGTCTAATCCTGAATGCTGACTGGCTGGTTTTATATAACAGGTGGGTCTAATCCTGAATGCTGACTGGTTAAAACCACATTCCAGCCGGTGTCTATTCCACAAGTTACCATCAGCTAAATATATGACGTTAAAATGCCTATTTACTCTGTTCCATCTGACTGAGCAGTCCACTGTCTCATCAGCCCAGCCAGGCATTTTATAAACATGACTCCACTATAAAAAGTATCTAGACATATGCATCGATAATGAAGCTGGTTTTGTACAGTACCCGAGCTCCGCCCCCTTCCATTACAACTGTTGGAGTTTCAAATCCAAATCCAGGTCTCAACCCCCCAGGAAAACAACATGTCTGAGAGAACCTACCAAACATCTCTACATTTCTGGGCGAATAATGCCCCAATTGACTCCGGTCCAGACCATGTGGGTCGTGTCAGCCAGGCAGGAACAGAGAATAGAACACTTGAATAAGGTTCTTACACAAAGTTTCGCTAATGTACACACCTTACATTCAGTGGGACACAAAGGGATTTTCTAACCGATATCATCCCACTGGGCACAGACATCAATCAATTCAATGTCTATTGGCTCAACATAATAATAACGTTGGCTCAACATAATTTCATGACCAAAAATATAAACGCAACATGTAAAGTGTTTTCCCATGATTTCATGAGCTGAAATAAAAGATCCCAGAAATGTTCCATACGCAAGCTTATTTCTCTCAAATGTTGAACATTTCTCCTTTGCCAAGATAATTCATCTACCTGACAGGTGTGGCATATCAAGAAACTGATTAAACAGTATGATCATTACACAGGTGCACTTTGTGCTGCGGATAATAAAAGAACACTATAAAATGTGCAGTTTTGTCACATAACACAATTCACAGATGTCTCAACTTTTGAGGGAACGTGCATGCTGACTGCAGGAATGTCCACCAGAGCTTTTGTCAGATAATTTTATGTTAACTTCTCTACCATAGTAGAATTTGGCAGTAGGTCCAACTGGCCTCACAATCGCAGACCACCTGTAACCATGCCAGCGCAGGACCTCGACATCCTGCTTCTTCACCTGCGAGATCGTCTGAGACCAGCCACCCGGACAGCTGATGAAACTGAGGAGTATTTCCTTCTGTAATAAAACCCTTTTGTGGGGAAAAACTATCTGATTGGTTGGGCCTTGCTCCCCAGTGGGTGGGCCTATGCCCTCCCAGGCCCATCCAAGGCTGCGCCCCTGCCCAGTCATGTGAAATCCAGTGATTAAAATCGTTAAAAATGTTGCATGTTGTGTTTATATTTTTTTGTTCAGTATATACAGTGCCTTCGGAAATTATTCAGATCCCTTGACTTTTTCCACATTTTGTTACATCAAAGCCTTATTCTAAAATTGATTAAATATAAAAATGTCCTCAGCAATTAAAAAACAAACAGAAATACCCTATTTACATAAGTATTCAGAACCTTTGCTATGAGACTCAAAATTGAGCTCAGGTGCATCCCGTTTCCATTGATAATCCTTGAGATGTTTCTACAACTTGATTGGACTCCACCTGTGGTAAATTCAATAGATTGGACATGATTTGGAAAGGCACACACCTGTCTATATAAGGTCCCACAGTTGACAGTGCATGTCAGAGCAAAATTCAAGCCATGAGATTGAAGAAATTGTCCGTACAGCTCCGAGACAGGATTGTGTCAAGGCACAAATCTGGGAAGGGTACCAAAATATTTCTGCAGCATTGAAGGTCCCCAAGAACAGAGTGGATTCCATCATTCTTTTGAGGAAGAAGTTTGGAACCACCAAGACTCTACCTAGAACTGGCCACTCGGCCAAACTGAGCAATCAAAGAAGGGCCTTGGTTAGAGCCCGATGGTCACTCTGACAGAGCTCTCTGTGGAGATGAGAGAACCTTCCAGAAGGACCAACTATCTCTGCAGCACTCCACCAATCAGGCCTTTATGGTAGAGTGGCCAGATGGAAGCCACTCCTCAGTAAAAGGCACATGACAGCCCGCTTGGCACCTAAAGACTCTCAGACCATGACTAACAAGATTCTCTGGGCTGATGAAACCGAGATTGAACTCTTTGGCCTGAATACCAAGTGTCACGTCTGGAGGAAACGTGACACCATCCCTACGGTGAAGCATGGTGGTGACAGCATCATGCTGTGGGGATGTTTTTCAGCGTCAGTGATTGGGAGAATAGTCAGGATCGAGGCAAAGATGAACTGAGCAAAGTACAGAGAGATCCTTGATGAAAACCTGCTCCAGAGTGCTCAGGACCTCAGACTGGAACAAAGGGTCACCTTCCAACAGGGCAATGACCCTAAGCACACAGCCAAGACAACGCAGAAGTGGATTCCGGACAAGTCTCTGAACGTCCTTGAGTGGCCCAGCCAGAGCCTGGATTTGAACCCAATCGAACGTCTCTGAAGAGACCTGAAAATAGCTGTGTGTGCAGCAACGCTCCCCATCCAATGTGACAGCTTGAGAGGAGCTGCAAAGGAGAATGGGAGAAACTCCCCAAATACAGGTGTGCCAGGCTTGTAGCGTCATACCCAAGAAGACTTGAGGCTGTATTCGCTGCCAAATGTGCTTCAACAAAATACTGAGTAAAGGGTATGAATACTTTTTTTTTTATTATGGGGTATTGTGTGAAGATTGATGAGGGGAAAAAAAACAATTTAATGATCAATGTTGGAATATGGCTGAAACCTGACAAAATGTGTAAAAAGTCAAGGGGTCTGAATACTTTCCGAAGGCACTGTATCTTTGAGTAACGGATTGGGTTGTATACCGTATACCGGGGTATTTGTAAAAAGCCATGGGATGGTTTTTCAATACCGTTGAAACCATTTCTTTGAAGTTTGAATATGTGCAGCTACTTTTTAAGTAAATACCTGCAGTCACCTTGTGCGATATGTTAGGAGATAAAGCATTGCATTCTTCATTTCACCTGTCACATTATTACAAAGCTTACAGTAGTCCCCCAGTCACGTGGTGTTTGTTTACGAGCACACAACAATGAGAGACCAGAGCCTTGTGAGTAAAACACTGTTCTTCAGTATGTGCCAGGAGATTTAATTACACTATGGAATTCACGACTAAATGTTTGCCAGCTAGATATCTTATAACTGTTAAGTTATCTGTCTAAAATGTGCTGAATGCTCTGCAGTTGTGCATTTGGTTAGCTAATTTAGAAGATAGTTAGCTATCTAGCTAAGTGGTTAGCTTCTTCCAAAATCAAGCATTCGCTTAACAGCAGAGAAATCCCTCCTGGATCAAGAGCCTTGCTGGCTAATATTTGTGTTGTGCGTGCAGCAAACTGTGAGTAGCATATTTGCTCCCGAGTGGCACAGCGGTCACAGGTACTCCATCTCAGTGCTTGAGGCGTCACCACAGACACCCTCGTTCGAATCCAGGCTGTATCACAACTGGACGTGATTGGGAGTCCCATTGGGCAGCGCACAATTGGCCCAGCGTCGTCCGTGTTTGACCGGTGTAGGCCGTTATTCTAAATAAGAATTTGTTCTTAACTGACTCGCCTAGTTAAATAATGGTTAAATGTAAAATGTAAATATTTGAGTGACTTGTATCGTTTAGGTCAGAAACTGTACAAAATGTTTGCAATGCGCTCGTTTAGTTAGCATTATTTATGGGATTTTACATGTACTTGTTAGCAGTACTAACCTTCGGATTACAGAGCATCAGTGGGGTTTGAAATCAGTGCCCCTTGTGTTCAGTGCCGGTATTACCGAATATCCCGGTATGGCACAAAGCCGGTATGAAGGTATGGCAATCTGGATACTCCACCAAGTTTCAATGCTGGACTTTGAGTCGGAAGGTTGCACTAATTAGTGTGTATACTCCCATTGCACCCTCCATAGTGTGTACTTAGTATATCCTAATAAGTGTGTACTCAGTGTGCCCTATATAGTGTACACTCACAGTGAGGGCTCTCCTTGGCACCGGCCTTCAGCAGTAGTTTGGCTATGGGGGTGTTGTTGGTCATGATGGCGATGTCTAGCGGTGTTAACCCTTGGCTGTCGGGTGTGCCGAGGTCCAACTCCTCAGCTGTGTACTGGTAGAGGAGGATCTGG